>NW_025746610.1:54865-99914 GCF_021184085.1 Oncorhynchus gorbuscha | reverse complement strand
CTTCAGCCCTGTTATTAATCTGTGTCCTCTCCGTCTCTCTCTCCATCATCTTTCTTCAGCCCTGTTATTAATTCAGTCCTCCGCCTCTCCTCCATCATCTCTTTCAGCCCTGTTATTAATCTGTGTCCTCCGTCTCTCTCCTCCATCATCTCTTCTTCAGCCTGTTATTGAATCTGTGTCCTCCGTCTCTTCTTCAACCCTTGTTAATTTGTGTCCTCAATCTCCATCATCATCTTCCTCCATCTCTTCTTCAGCCCTGTTATTAATCTGTGTCCTCCGTCTCCTCCATCATCTCCATCTGTGTCCTTCTTCTCCTCCATCATCTCTTTTCAGCCCTGTTATTTAATCTGTCCTCCGTCCTCTCCTCCATCTCTTCAGCCCCAGTCTGTAGTCCTCTCACAGGAGCAGAGGAGTACAGGCACAGATAGCAAAGAGAGGTAGGTGGCTCATCTCTTCAGTGTTTAGGCTAAATGATTGGCTGCCCATGCTGCCTCTGATGGCTTGAGGCGGGGTCTCATTACCCAACATAAGCCCTAGGATGCATCCCAAATGGAACCCTATTCCTATATAGCATGGGCCCTGGTCCTAAGTAGTGCACTATGAAAGGGGATAGAGTGGCCATTTGGTCCAATCAGTCTCAGATGTGGTTTTGTCCCTCCCTCTCAGATGGGTGATCAGGAGAGTGCCAGGGGGTTTGGCTGTAAAACATCAAATGACATCTTATTAGTCACATGCGAATACAACAGGTGTGTATGACAGTGAAATGCTTACCACGAGCCCCTAAACAACAATGCAGTTTCAGACAAATACGGAGGAGAATGAGAGAAAAGTAACAAGTAATTAAAGAGCAGCAGTGAAATAACTATGGCCAGACTATATACATGGGGGTACCGATGCAGAGTCGATGTGCCGGTTAGTTGAGGTAGTATTTAGAAGCCTCTTGGACCGAGGACTTGGCGCTACGGTACCGCTTTGCCGTGTGGTAGCAGAGAGAACAGTCTATGACCAGGGTGGCTGGAGTCTTTGACATTTTTAGGGCTTTCCTCTGACAACGCCTGGTATAGAGGTCCTGGATGGCAGGAAGCTTGGCCCCAGTGATGTACTGGGCTGTTCACTACCCTCTGTAGTGCCTTGTGGTCTGAGGCCTGATATAGGAGGTCCTGGATGGCAGGAAGCTTGGCCCCAGTGATGTACTGGGCTGTTCGCACTCCCTCTGTGTGCCTTGTGGTCCAGGCCTGGTATAGAGGTCCTGGCTGGCAGGAAGCTTGGCCCCAGTGATGTACTGGGCTGTTCTCACTACCCTCTGTAGTGCCTTGTGGTCTGAGGCCTGGTATAGAGGTCCTGGCTGGCAGGAAGCTTGGCCCCAGTGATGTACTGGGCTGTTGGGACTACCCTCTGTAGTGCCTTGTGGTCTGAGGCCTGGTATAGAGGTCCTGGCTGGCAGGAAGCTTGGCCCCAGTGATGTACTGGGCTGTTCTCACTACCCTTGGTAGTGTCTTGTGTCAGATGCCGAGCAGTTGCCAAACCAGGCAGTGATGCAAACAGTCGATGGTGCAGCTGTAGAACCTTTTGATGATCTCAGGACCCCTGACACATCTTTACAGTCTCCAGTGAGGGGCTGTTCATCACTCTGTTCAGATGGGTGATTAGGAGAGAGCAGGGGTTTGGCTGGGAAACATCACTCTGTTCAGATGGGTGATTAGGAGAGAGCAGGGTTTGGCTGTAAACATCACTCTGTTCAGATGGGTGATTAGGAGAGAGCAGGGTTTGGCTGGGAAACATCACTCTGTTCAGATGGGTGATTAGGAGAGAGCAGGGGTTTGGCTGGGAAACATCACTCTGTTCAGATGGGTGATTAGGAGAGAGCAGGGGTTTGGCTGTAAACATCACTCTGTTCAGATGGGTGATTAGGAGAGAGCAGGGGTTTGGCTGGGAAACATCACTCTGTTCAGATGGGTGATTAGGAGAGAGCAGGGGTTTGGCTGTAAACATCACTCTGTTCAGATGGGTGATTAGGAGAGAGCAGGGGTTTGGCTAAAACATCACTCTGTTCAGATGGGTGATTAGGAGAGAGCAGGGGTTTGGCTGGGAAACATCACTCTGTTCAGATGGGTGATTAGGAGAGAGCAGGGTTTGGCTGGGAAACATCACTCTGTTCAGATGGGTGATTAGGAGAGAGCAGGGTTTGGCTGGGAAACATCACTCTGTTCAGATGGGTGATTAGGAGAGAGCAGGGGTTTGGCTGGGAAACATCACTCTGTTCAGATGGGTGATTAGGAGAGAGCAGGGGTTTGGCTGGGAAACATCACTCTGTTCAGATGGGTGATTAGGAGAGAGCAGGGGTTTGGCTGGGAAACATCACTCTGTTCAGATGGGTGATTAGGAGAGAGCAGGGGTTTGGCTGGGAAACATCACTCTGTTCAGATGGGTGATTAGGAGAGAGCAGGGGTTTGGCTGGGAAACATCACTCTGTTCAGATGGGTGATTAGGAGAGAGCAGGGGTTTGGCTGTAAAACATCACTCTGTTCAGATGGGTGATTAGGAGAGAGCAGGGTTTGGCTGTAAAACATCACTCTGTTCAGATGGGTGATTAGGAGAGAGCAGGGTTTGGCTGGGAAACATCACTCTGTTCAGATGGGTGATTAGGAGAGAGCAGGGGTTTGGCTGGGAAACATCACTCTGTTCAGATGGGTGATTAGGAGAGAGCAGGGGTTTGGCTGTAAAACATCACTCTGTTCAGATGGGTGATTAGGAGAGAGCAGGGGTTTGGCTGTAAAACATCACTCTGTTCAGATGGGTGATTAGGAGAGAGCAGGGGTTTGGCTGTAAAACATCACTGTTCAGATGGGTGATTAGGAGAGAGCAGGGTTTGGCTGGGAAACATCACTCTGTTCAGATGGGTGATTAGGAGAGAGCAGAGGTTTGGCTGTAAAACATCACTCTGTTCAGATGGGTGATTAGGAGAGAGCAGGGGTTTGGCTGGGAAACATCACTCTGTTCTGATGTTCAGATGGGTGATTAGGAGAGAGCAGGGGTTTGGCTGGGAAACATCACTCTGTTCTGATGTTCAGATGGGTGATTAGGAGAGAGCAGGGGTTTGGCTGGGAAACATCACTCTGTTCTGATGTTCAGATGGGTGATTAGGAGAGAGCAGGGGTTTGGCTGGGAAACATCACTCTGTTCAGATGGGTGATTAGGAGAGAGCAGGGGTTTGGCTGTAAAACATCACTCTGTTCTGATGTTCAGATGGGTGATTAGGAGAGAGCAGGGGTTTGGCTGGGAAACATCACTCTGTTCTGATGTTCAGATGGGTGATTAGGAGAGAGCAGGGGTTTGGCTGGGAAACATCACTCTGTTTAGATGGGTGATTAGGAGAGAGCAGGGGTTTGGCTGGGAAACATCACTCTGTTCAGATGGGTGATTAGAAGAGAGCAGGGGTTTGGCTGGGAAACATCACTCTGTTCAGATGGGTGATTAGGAGAGAGCAGGGGTTTGGCTGGGAAACATCACTCTGTTCAGATGGGTGATTAGGAGAGAGCAGGGGTTTGGCTGGGAAACATCACTCTGTTCAGATGGGTGATTAGGAGAGAGCAGGGGTTTGGCTGGGAAACATCACTCTGTTCAGATGGGTGATTAGGAGAGAGCAGGGGTTTGGCTGTAAAACATCACTCTGTTCAGATGGGTGATTAGGAGAGAGCAGGGGTTTGGCTGGGAAACATCACTCTGTTCAGATGGGTGATTAGGAGAGAGCAGGGGTTTGGCTGTAAAACATCACTCTGTTCAGATGGGTGATTAGGAGAGAGCAGGGGTTTGGCTGTAAAACATCACTCTGTTCAGATGGGTGATTAGGAGAGAGCAGGGGTTTGGCTGTAAAACATCACTCTGTTCTGCACAGATCTCCATGAAAATGAATCATTGATGTCATTAAATGATCTAAAATGTCTGGAAGGAGTTCTGTCTGTCTGTCTGGTCTGGAAGGAGTTTTGTCTGGTCTGGAAGGAGTTTTGTCTGTCTGTCGTGTCTGGAAGGAGTTTTGTCTGGTCTGGAAGGAGTTTTGTCTGGTCTGGAAGGAGTTTTGTCTGGTCTGGAAGGAGTTTTGTCTGGTCTGGAAGGAGTTTTGTCTGGTCTGGAAGGAGTTTTGTCTGGTCTGGAAGGAGTTTTGTCTGGTCTGGAAGGAGTTTTGTCTGGTCTGGAAGGAGTTTTGTCTGTCTGTCGTGTCTGGAAGGAGTTTTGTCTGTCTGTCGTGTCTGGAAGGAGTTTTGTCTGTCTGTCGTGTCTGGAAGGAGTTTTGTCTGTCTGTCGTGTCTGGAAGGAGTTTTGTCTGTCTGTCGTGTCTGGAAGGAGTTTTGTCGTGTCTGGAAGGAGTTTTGTCGTGTCTGGAAGGAGTTTTGTCGTGTCTGGAAGGAGTTTTGTCGTGTCTGGAAGGAGTTTTGTCGTGTCTGGAAGGAGTTTTGTCGTGTCTGGAAGGAGTTTTGTCGTGTCTGGAAGGAGTTTTGTCGTGTCTGGAAGGAGTTTTGTCGTGTCTGGAAGGAGTTTTGTCGTGTCTGGAATCGGGAGCAGAGAGACAGTCTGTCTGCGTAACCTAATTACCAATGTAGTATTCATCTGACACTTCTCCAAGCTGATCTTTTACCCTGCTTGGTTTTATTAGGTTTCCTAGTTAGTCTGCTGGAGGTGTACACTGTTCCACAAATGGCCCTGAAATGATAAGACTGTAGGCATTTATTAAAGGAACAGCTGTGTGTGTGTGTGTGTGACAGGTGAACCCTGTGTGTGTGTGTGTGTGTGTGTGTGTGTGTGTGTGTGTGTGTGTGTGTGTGTGTGTGTGTGTGTGTGTGTGTGTGTGTGTGTGTGTGTGTGTGTGTGTGTGTGTGTGTGTGTGTGTGTGTGTGTGTTACTGTGTGACAGGGAAACCTGACACTGTGTGTTTGTGTGTGTGTGTTACTGTGTGACAGGGAAACCTGACACTGTGTGTTTGTGTGTGTGTGTTACTGTGTGACAGTGTGTTTGTGTGTGTGTGTGTTAAACCTGACACTGTGTGTGTGTGTGTGTGTGTGTGTGTGTGTGTGTGTGTGTGTGTGTGTGTGTGTGTGTGTGTGTGTGTGTGTGTGTGTGTGTGTTACTGCGTGACAGGGAAACCTGACACTGTGTGTGTTGTGTGTGTGTGTGTGTTACTGTGTGACAGGGAAACCTGACATTGTGTGTGTGTGTGTGTGTGTTACTGCGTGACAGGGAAACCTGACACTGTGTGTTGTGTTGTGGTGTGTGTTACTGTGTGACAGGGAAACCTGTGTGTGTGTGTGTGTGTGTGTGTGTGTGTGTGTGTGTGTGTGTGTGTGTGTGTGTGTGTGTGTTACTGCGTGACAGGGAAACCTGACACTGTGTGGTGTGGTGTGTGTTACTGTGTGACAGGGAAACCTGACACTGTGTGTTGTGGTGTGGTGTGTGTTACTGCGTGACAGGGAAACCTGACACTGTGTGTTGTGTTACTGTGTGACAGGGAAACCTGACACTGTGTGTTGTGGTGTGTGTTACTGCGTGACAGGGAAACCTGACACTGTGTGTTGTGGTGTGTGTTACTGCGTGACAGGGAAACCTGACACTGTGTGTTGTGGTGTGTGTTACTGCGTGACAGGGAAACCTGACACAGTGTGTTTGTGTCCTAGAACCGTCAGGAGAGAGGAGTAAGAAGATTTCAGATGCAGCAGGACTGGAAACATCACCTACCAACACCACAGTAGTAGACAGCACAGCAGAGAGCAAGGCTTCCTCAGAGATGGGTGAGTGAGAGGACGAGGGAAAGTGATAGTAAATATGGTCATGTTGTGTCTATAGTTGTTTACTATAACTAGGGCCCTGAGTTGTTCCTGACCAGGACAACGCTGGTCTCTAGTCAAAACATATAACCACAACCAAGAACCAGAATGTTTCAAAACATATAACCACAACCCAGACCAGGACAACGCTGGTCTCTAGTCAAAACATATAACCACAACCAAGAACCAGAATGTTTCCTGACCAGGACAACGCTGGTCTCTAGTCAAAACATATAACCACAACCCAGAACCAGAATGTTTCCTGGTCAGGTGTTTCCTGGCCGCTGGTCTCTAGAAAAAGTCCCAAAGGCTTTAATCGTAACACTGTTCTTCTCTTGTCTTCCAGGATACGGTAACCGCTGCACACAACCCAAAGGCCCCAGGGAGCCCCCTACACAGTGGACATGATCATGGCTTCTACCTATAGCCCCTTCACAGTGGACATGATCATGGCTTCTACCGATAGCCCCCTACACAGTGGACATGATCATGGCTTCTACCGATAGCCCCTACACAGTGGACATGATCATGGCTTCTACCGATAGCCCCCTACACAGTGGACATGATCATGGCTTCTACCTATAGCCCCTACACAGTGGACATGATCATGGCTTCTACCGATAGCCCCCTACACAGTGGACATGATCATGGCTTCTACCGATAGCCCCCTACACAGTGGACATGATCA
Organism: Oncorhynchus gorbuscha; assembly: GCF_021184085.1. NCBI lineage: Eukaryota > Metazoa > Chordata > Actinopteri > Salmoniformes > Salmonidae > Oncorhynchus > Oncorhynchus gorbuscha. The sequence goes on along the minus strand of NW_025746610.1, from coordinate 93,410 downwards.
TGGCTTCTACCTATAGCCCCCTACACAGTGGACATGATCATGACTTCTACCTATAGCCCCCTTCACTGCCCTCCTCCACCCTTCTCCTTGATCCTCACCTTGTCTCTTACAAGGGCCACTGTGTATGAAGGAGATGACTGGGTGCTGTCCCATCCTTGGACACTGACACCTTTTCCTAACTAATAGGGCAGATGTGAAATGGCACCCTATTCCCTAAATAGTGCACTGTATATTCTTGTACACGTAGGTAACAGGGTGCCATTTGAGACCAAGCCTAAAACACAATCTGCAAAGCAATTTAGATAATCTACCCAGGATGCAACGGTACACCTTTCTGCTGTACTTGTGCCAGTTGCCAGGGGCTGTCTGTGTGCTGGTGCTATTAAGTGTTTCCCAAATGGAACTCCATTCCCTATATAGTGCACTACTTTTGACCAGGGACCATAGGGCTCTGGTCAAAAGTAGTGCACTACTTAGGGAATAGTGTGTCATTTGGGATGTTATCTCCTTCTCTGCTGGGACCATACAAACCTGCCTTATTCCCTTTGGGGGCAAATCCTAGCTTCCACTTAAGTTGAATTTTCACTTAGTCATGAGGATGTGAATGGGAGAGAATTTGTCTTAAGTGCAAGTTAGGATTTGACTCTTAGTCCGAAACAATCCGTCACATTGGATCCCAATTCATCTTTTAGTTTAGTTTTCTATTCCAGAAAAATACTTGACTTTCTTATCTTCTGTACTTTTAGACTTGTATTATGACATTACAGAAGAAGACATGTATCACTAGGGACAGAGGACTACTGTTATATTATTTTGATTCATTTTTTTTTGCTAACTTCTCGATAGCTATATATGCATTGTTTTCTACATGTACAGGGCAACTAGGTATATAATATTTAATGTGCTCCCTCTAAATATTCGTATTAACAGAAGATGTAACTAGTCTGTCCGTGACACCCCTCCCCCTCCCCAATGTTCCTCCTACTGTAAATGATTTGCCCTCTTGTTCTAGCAAATATTGCAGGGTTTTGTTGTAATGACGTGTAAAGGTTTTGAATCAGCTGGACCTGGCATAGCGCCGTCCTCTCGCTGAGATGGCAAACAGGCTCAAGATTGTGTAATAATAATCTCTCTTTTTGTAAATTCTATTCTAAAGGATATTTTTGTATATGCTGTTTCTCCTCTCTTCAGTTTCTGCCCTGCTACAACAGGGACAGTCCACTCCAGTCCGGGAGGACTTCAAGTCTCCTGGGTTTCTTTCTCTCTCGCTCCTTCTAATCAGACTAATTAAAACCCGGTGATGACATCGCCAGATGATTAGACTCTCTGGCCAATCAGAGACATGATTCAATCAATCAATGAACTAAACCAGGAGTACTTTGGCGTTCCAGGCCTGGAGTTGAATTCCCTTGGACCCTAACTGCTACCACTAGCATTTGTTTTGGAGCCCGCCTGTGCCTTTTGGAGAGTCCCATCAGCAGCAGCAGCAGCAGCACGTGTAGCGACATGCTCAGCCGTGTTGGTTGGTCAACTCCTCTTGGAAACTGCTTGCATCCCAAATGGCACCATATTCCCTATATAGTCCACTACTTATGAACACACCAGACTCTGGTCAAATGTAGTGCACTATGTAGGGAATAGGGCCCTATGGGGGCTCTGGTCAAAAGTAGTGCACTATATAGGAACATGGTGCCTTTTTGGGTCACAGACCCTCTCTGACACCCCTCCTCCTCCCACAACGCAGACCTGTTTGTATTTTGCAGAAATCAATGGACCCGTCAGTAAAGACTAAAGACATCAAGTAGAACATGCTTCCTTGTTTTCCTACACTGTTTTTAAAAGTCTCTAGAGGGGCTGGGGGAGGAGTAGCGCTGGGGCTTCCTCTGTGTGTGTGTGGTGATTCTCTCCCTCTGTGTGTGGGGGAAATCTCTCTGTGGGTGTGTGGATTCTCTCTCTCTGTGGATGTGTGTGGGGGGAATTCTGTGTGTGTTGTTAAACTCCCTGCCCCCGGGGGGTGGATGAGGACGTGGAGTCCTCCTCCCTAGTGATCAAACATGAGCTTTATGATCGACTGAGACCATAAAGAACAAACCACACAGACACATACAGGCCTAGTGTATGTGAGACTGACTGCAACCCAGAGGAATGAGAGACACTGTGTGTGTGTGTGTGTGTGTGTGTGTGTGTGTGTGTGTGTGTGTGTGTGTGTGTGTGTGTGTGTGTGTGTGTGTGTGTGTGTGTGTGTGTGTGATCATGCTGTAGGTGTCCAGAGGGTACATTCACTAACTTGGGACTTGGCAGGAAGTGAGCTCAGCTAGAGTTCTCCATCAACCTGGGGTTTTACACACACACATGGTTCCATATAAGGTCCACGTCCACCTGGGTTTTATCCATCTAATGTGACACATTTTCTCACTGGGTTGGCACATATGATGCATGACACACACTTCAATTGGAAGGGTTTTAGTATGTTTTCAATGAAATGAGTTCCCACACACCTGGGGGTTTCCACCCTGTGTTTGACACACTTCCTCCCTGTGACTAGAGGTGGAGGAGTTATTGATCAGGCTTGTCACACTGACACACACTTCCTCCCTGTGACTAGAGGTGGAGGAGTTATTGATCAGGCTTGTCACACTGACACACACTTCCTCCCTGTGACTAGAGGTGGAGGAGTTATTGATGAGGCTTGTCACACCGACACACACTTCTATGGGGGGCAGGTTTCTGGTATGTATTGGGCTCACGTGTTCCAATTACATTACTTACACGTTTCATTTCCGAAGCTACTGGTCCCATTGAGGAACCTCGGTTTAATGAATAAAGATATACATCTGGAATGAATTGTGTCCTGGCCAACACTCTTCTTCACTTATCTGGCTCGGGTCCTGGACTAGTCTCTCAGATAATTATTGAGAAAGTGTAGCTGTGCATTGATTTATTAATAAGTGTGCCTAGTAGTCGTGGTGCATCCTTCAACATGATCTGGTGAGAATAACACAGTTGGGAAGTGCTTTGTGGCTTAATGACACACACACACACACACACACACACACACACACACACACACACACACACACACACACACACACACACACACACACACACACACACACACACACACACGGTGTACAGTATCTTTAGCTACATAGCTAATCAAAATATCAGTTTGCATCTATTGATTAACCTCATCTTGAATACCACCATATAGTGAGCTATATGCAGTAGCCTTGGTTTGTTCCAATACACTTCACATGACTTGTCAGTGGTAGAATGGTCCAAGCAGCTATATGCAGTAGCCTTGGTTTGTTCCAATACACTTCACATGACTGTCAGTGGTAGAATGGTCCAAGCAGCTATATGCAGTAGCCTTGGTTTGTTCCAATACACTTCACATGACTGTCAGTGGTAGAATGGTCCAAGCAGCTATATGCAGTAGCCTTGGTTTGTTCCAATACACTTCACATGACTGTCAGTGGTAGAATGGTCCAAGCAGCTATATGCAGTAGCCTTGGTTTGTTCCAATACACTTCACATGACTGTCAGTGGTAGAATGGTCCAAGCAGCTATATGCAGTAGCCTTGGTTTGTTCCAATACACTTCACATGACTGTCAGTGGTAGAATGGTCCAAGCAGCTATATGCAGTAGCCTTGGCTTGTTCCAATACACTTCACATGACTGTCAGTGGTAGAATGGTCCAAGCAGCTATATGCAGTAGCCTTGGTTTGTTCCAATACACTTCACATGACTGTCAGTGGTAGAATGGTCCAAGCAGCTGTTGTATGTAGCCTTGGTTTGTTCCAATACACTTCACATGACTGTCAGTGGTAGAATGGTCCAAGCAGCTATATGCAGTAGCCTTGGCTTGTTCCAATACACTTCACATGACTGTCAGTGGTAGAATGGTCCAAGCAGCTGTTGTATGTAGCCTTGGTTTGTTCCAATACACTTCACATGACTGTCAGTGGTAGAATGGTCCAAGCAGCTATATGCAGTAGCCTTGGTTTGTTCCAATACACTTCACATGACTGTCAGTGGTAGAATGGTCCAAGCAGCTATATGCAATAGCCTTGGTTTGTTCCAATACACTTCACATGACTGTCAGTGGTAGAATGGTCCAAGCAGCTGTTGTATGTAGCCTTGGTTTGTTCCAATACACTTCACATGACTGTCAGTGGTAGAATGGTCCAAGCAGCTATATGCAGTAGCCTTGGTTTGTTCCAATACACTTCACATGACTGTCAGTGGTAGAATGGTCCAAGCAGCTGTTGTATGTAGCCTTGGTTTGTTCCAATACACTTCACATGACTGTCAGTGGTAGAATGGTCCAAGCAGCTGTTGTATGTAGCCTTTGGTTGTTCCAATACACTTCACATGACTGTCAGTGGTAGAATGGTCCAAGCAGCTGTTGTATGTAGCCTTGGTTTGTTCCAATACACTTCACATGACTGTCAGTGGTAGAATGGTCCAAGCAGCTGTTGTATGTAGCCTTGGTTTGTTCCAATACACTTCACATGACTGTCAGTGGTAGAATGGTCCAAGCAGCTATATGCAGTAGCCTTGGTTTGTTCCAATACACTTCACATGACTGTCAGTGGTAGAATGGTCCAAGCAGCTGTTGTATGTAGCCTTGGTTTGTTCCAATACACTTCACATGACTGTCAGTGGTAGAATGGTCCAAGCAGCTGGTGTATGTAGCCTATGTTGTTCATGGTGTGCCAACTCCTCCCTATTGCTTGGGAAAGGAAGATGGGTTCCTATTTAATGCCAGAGTAGTGTTTCTGTTTCCAAAGAGAAGACGGATGTTGCAGACATGACTGGCCGTAACAGCATCCACTTGTCTACTTCAGTGCCTGGTTACCACACAGTCTGTCTGCGCTGCTCCCGCTTCAGTTTGAACTCTGGTTCTACAACTTGTACGTCTTAAACAGAACAAACCGTACAGACATATATTTCACCCTGACATGCTGAACTCAAGGCCGCATATCTCTGTGATCAGTGTATCCTGTGTATGTATGTATGTATATATATATATATATATATATATATATATATAATTGCAATGGACCGATGCAGCGATGTCTTGACTGCCACTGTCTGCACTCACACATGATTTCAGAGAAGCTGATTGGTGAGAAGTGATTCAGAACACGGAGGGCCGGTATTATCTCCGAGTATTCTATTCGTCTGTTTCAGTGTTCTATGTTCTCTCGCTCTGTGGTTGAACTGGCATTGGTGTCACCAGAAAAGGGGACTAATGCAAGGACATTTTTATTCTGCATCAGTGGCATAGCATGACTTGGTTTACCTTGAAGTAATTGCGAAGGGACTTCCTGGCTGGTCTGAGATATTCTGTCGTAGGCTGTTTTTAGATTGCTAACGCACGCCACGGACAGACTTGAAGCACAACTGGGATTATGTAATACTAGTGCGTGGCTTGCTGTTCTGGACTGTCATCTCTCACTGTATGTTGCTCTGAGGGGCAAGGGGGAGGACTGTACTGTTTTCAGAATGAGTATTGAGCAAACTCTCTGGTTTCCTGTCAACTCTCATGAGAAAATAAATTGCCTCAGCAAACCTGCATGGGGCTGATTAAATTAATCTGTGATTGACCATGTAACCATGGTGAAAACCTGCCCTTGATCATCCAATAAGGTCACTGAACACGACCTCTCGAAGTAGGCATTTCACACATTAGTAGATACTTTAAAACATTGCAATGACGATGTAGTATGACCATGAATGGCTTCATGATGCGCACATGTCCCTGATCGTCCAGTAAGGTCACTGAACACGACCTCTCGAAGTAGGCATTTCACACAAGAGTAGATACTTTAAAACATTGCAATGACGATGTAGTATGACCATGAATGGTTTCATGATGCGCACATGTCCCTGATGGTCCAGTAAGGTCACTGAACAACATTCTATCTGTGTATACTTGGTAACATTGTAATTGCATGTAGCATTAGGGCCATCTGGGTCTGTTTTAACATGTGTTTTATAATCACAAAGACTAACCTGGATAATTCAAAGTAAAACATTTTTTTACTCATAATTTGCTCTGAGAGCACTTACAGAGAAATACTCAACAATGAACACATCCAGAGGGAATTGTCAAAACAGCTATTTTCCTCCCTCTCTGTGAGCAGTTGGCACCTGTAAATGGCAGGCAGCAGGTGAGTCTGTGTTGTGGCCAGCAGCACTAAATAGACCTTCAATCATCGCCTGCAGTTTGTCAATAGATAAAAGCATGTATAAACCCCACATTACAGCATTCACACAGAGACAGCTGGTGGTTGTGCACAGTAGCTTACTAAAACGGTATCTATGGCTGTAACAGACGGGATTTTTTTTTGTGATGGAAAAATGCAGTCAGAATCTCCTTAGGAAAGAGGTCTTCTGACCTCAATGGGACTTCAACTGTTAAATAAAAGACTGTCTGAGCAGAAGGTAAGGTTGTTCCGATCCCAAGTTGCAGGTTTATCTGACCCAGGATGTACTGTTTTATATTTTTGATCTCATTGGAAGTCCACCTCAGTGAATAGGTCTGGCTAGGCCTATAGGAGCACGGCTTTCTGTCTCAGTGAGTTCACCACTAGACAGCCACTCCTGTCCCCCCCATCTCTCTCTCCACATGAGTGCACCAGTGAGAAGTGTGTCAGCCAAAGCTAAGCCCCAGGGCCAGCCAGGGTTGAGGTGGTGCTCTGCTCTCTCTCTGCCCAGGCCATTTCCCATCCACCCATGATGGGTCACACACATACACAACCTTATTGGCCCAACGCTCTGAACCCTGGACCAACGCTCTGAACCCAACGCTCTGAACCCTGGCCCAACGCTCTGAACCCTGGCCCACCTGCCGCAGGTCAAAGGACCAGATGGTCACACAATGTCGGAAGGATCAAGCGCAAGTACCAGAACACTTTCCTTGTACATTGCACAAAACTTGGCACATTGATTGTGAAAGCCTAATGGACTATTCATTTATTAAACTGAACCTCAGTTTTAATACATTTATTAATAGAGTTTAGAGGAGCCTATAATATATTTATTTGTGGTGTTAAATCAGACACTAATAAAGGGGTCCCTATAAACACATGTAAATAAATTACCTTAGGTTAGCTAATGTTGTAATGTTATGAAGCCTAATGTCATAATCTGTTGTAAATAATGAAGACAGGTTTATATATCCTCTACACAGAGTTAAGTGTTCTGCAGACTGTTTCCCGCGTAATGTGTCCCATTTCTCCTCGCACCAATCATTACACTCCAGACACCACCTCCAACCTGGCCTGCCTGTCAGTTAGCCACCAGACTCCGCCCCTCTATGCCTGCCTAGCACAAACAGCGGTCGGGAGAGTAAATACAGAGAGCCCCAAGATGGCGGAGTCACTGAGCTTCATTCACTTTGGTGCAGCGACCAAAAGCCCGCTCGCCAAATCTAAAGAACCGAAACTAGCGTCGGACACCCGGCCGCCGTCTTCCCGGGACATTCACCCGCCGCCGTCCAAGCGAGTCCGAAACGACGAGAAGAGCCTTAAACCTAAGAAACTAAATGGGGAAGGAGGTGCAGGGGGAGGTGGCGGCGCAGTGGAGAAGCAGCACCAGAAGCAGAGTTCAGGCATCCCGACAACATGGAGCTTCAGCCCCGTCAAGGCGAGCAGCAACCCCCTCGGCGCCCCTCCAGCCTCCCATTCACACAGTGTTCAAGCAGAGCGCTTTCCTCGCCTCCCATACCAAACCACCATCCAAAAAGACCAAGGAAAAAACGAGAGAAAGAGAAGGATTTCAAGGAAAAGAAGAAACATAAACCAATCCCTGGTACTCCTGGAAATATTAGCGGCAGTCTGAGTAACGTCACTACTGTAATGAAGAAGGAGAACGGGGAGATGAAGTTGTTGCAAAAAGGTATTTTATATGAATGCGCAATTTTACGCACCAAACGGCTGGCTGGATATAACGTTACATGAATAGAACGTGTTACTGCATGTTATTGTCCATAGAAAGACGTCAGTGTCCATTAACCACTTAGCTTTTCAGGGCTAGTGGCTGTCGCTCTTCAGGACTATGAAGCATGTGGGGCCGACAGTGTGCGCTGTGCAGTATGACAATGTGTCCAGTCCAGAACTGCGTCTGTTATCGCGTCTTATTCCAAATAGTTTTGGTGTTATTTTGGAAAGGACCGTTTACATTTCTAATTCTAGCCACGATTGTACACATAAGGACATTTTTTTTTACGGTGAAATTCTATTTATTTTTTTGTCCGAGTTTCGCTGTTCTTCTCGCTTGGTTAATGGCTGCGGATTTACCCGCTCTTGAACCTGCGTAGAAAATGCACGTTCGAACGTTACAAAGTATCGAGCGTTCTTCTGCAAACTGCTACATAGCGTTCGGATGTCGGGCCACGGGTGGAAACATTATTGCACATTTTACAAACGCACGTTTTTAGTTCAATTCAAACGGGAAATACAATTGATAAACCAGAGCGGAACAAATTTGACATGGTTGTATAAACAAACAACTGTAAGATCAGCATTACGCTCTGGGAGAACGTTAGAGACGTGTTTGCGAAACATTGACCGATTGTTAGGCCTACACAGAAGTGGGGTTTTAATTGTAACGGGTGGTTTTAAGACTGTGTTCAAATGACGGTTTAATAAACAATCGGCAGCCACTGTTGTTTTTGTATCACCACCACGCCCCCAAATAACAGCAGAGCAGCGAGGGAGGCAGCGGAGTCAGGGAACAGCTCTCTCTACCTCTGAATATTATTACATGCGTGCTGCCACTATCAACCACATGAATAGATCTGTCTCAAACTGGCATTCTAACACACAGGATGTTATTCATACCGTTTAGTTTGGATCCAATCTTTTAGGACTAATTAATTTCTTACATTTGACCAATGTGGGAGAAATAAAGACTGTGGGTATTATAAAACGGACCCCCCTCCCTCCCCAGGACATTAGAGGGACCTTGTAACAGATACTTAAAACGGGATAAAATAAATATTCCAGCGTTCTGGTTCGATGTATAACAGGATGATTACAAGTTGGCCTAAAAAATATACATTCAAGTTTATATTCTAATTCTATCTATTCTACGGCAATTTAAAGTGCAAAATATCATTTATAATTCTATGTATTTCAAGGTAATTTAAAGTTTAAAATAACATAATTCTATTCCAAGTTCACCTGGAGTTTATTCTCAGTAATTAAATATCAGGCCTTCTGCATTGCTGTTGGATTCCAAGTTCAGGTGTTTTGGCTCCATTGAGATAAGCAGGTGTGAGCTGGTAGGACAGAAGGCTGTTGAGAGGGAGAGATGTGAAAGCTGGAGGACTTGAACTCAAGTCAAGCAGAGAGAGAGAGAGAGACGGGGCTATTCCAGGGTAAGAGTGTTGCTTAGACACATTTTAAAGTGAAAAATCTAGATGTCAAACACATCAATGATGTCAAATTGAAACAAATCATTCACCTCGATGCACAAGGACGACATTTAACAATGTCCATGGAACATTTCACAAGAACACATTTACTTGAACAACAGGGCAGATGCAAAGTTTAATAACAGAATGAAGGTCTGCTGTTGGTGCCGTCATTCTGTTACTAAACAGTACATCTGCATTGCTTTCTGTCTGGGGGTTTCAGGCTGGGTTGCTGTTGGTGCCGTCATTCTGTTACTAAACAGTACATCTGCATTGCTTTCTGTTTGGGGTTTCAGGCTGGGTTGCTGTTGGTGCCGTCATTCTGTTACTATTCTGTTACTTAAACAGTACATCTGCATTGCTTTCTGTCTGGGGTTTCAGGCTGGGTTTCTGTTGCACTTTGTGACATCTGCTGATTGTAAAAAGGGCTTCATAAATACATTTGCTTTTATCTGCCCTGTTCTCTCACACACATCCAACACGTCTTTGGCAGAGAGAGCACCAACACTTATAGTAATTCCTATGACCCTGGTGGAATGTCCCGAATGTTGATAGTCTATTTATTGAATTTCTGAATGTTATATAGTATCAATGGTTTTAGGTGCTGTTTTAGGCTGATAAAATCCCCAGTAGGGATTAATATTTTAGGTGCTGTTTTAGGCTGATAAAATCCCCAGGAGGGAGTAATATTTTAGGTGCTGTTTTAGGCTGATAAAATCCCCAGGAGGGAGTAATATTTTAGGTGCTGTTTTAGGCTGATAAAATCCCCAGTAGGGAGTAATATTTTAGGTGCTGTTTTAGGCTGGTAATTCCCCAGTAGGGAGTAATATTTTAGGTGCTGTTTTAGGCTGATAAAATCCCCAGGAGGGAGTAATATTTTAGGTGCTGTTTTAGGCTGATAAAATCCCCAGTAGGGAGTAATATTTTAGGTGCTGTTTTAGGCTGATAAAATCCCCAGTAGGCAGTAATATTTTTAGGTGCTGTTTTAGGCTGATAAAATCCCCAGTAGGGAGTAATATTTTAGGTGCTGTTTTAGGCTGATAAAATCCCCAGTAGGGAGTAATATTTTAGGTGCCGTTTTAGGCTGATAAAATCCCCAGTAGGGAGTAATGAGTCACTGATAAAATTGTTTGAATGAATCCCCAGAGGGAGTAATATTTTATTGAACAATAAAAGCCTCATGCTGTTCAATACTGTAACTGCTGTTCAATACTCCCTTTTTTGGCTGCAAAACATTTGGGCCCAACGTTTGAATTTGCAGCTTGCACACATTCCAGGGGTGTGACACGTGTCAGATTTAAGGGTTTGTACTGGAAGACCTTAGTAAACAGGCCCTGTGTTTACATGTCTTCTACCGCTTTTTGACCCCCTTGTATTATTTGTATTTCTTTCACTGGACATTATTTTTCTCTGCGTTGTTGGGAAAGTGCTCATAAGTAAGTATATCACTGTAAGGTCTACTACACCTGTTGTATTCAGTATATCACTGTAAGGTCTACTACACCTGTTGTATTCAGTATATCACTGTAAGGTCTACTACCGTAATATTTTTACCTGTTGTATTCAGTATATCACTGTAAGGTCTACTACACCTGTTGTATTCAGTATATCACTGTAAGGTCTACTACACCTGTTGTATTCAGTATATCACTGTAAGGTCTACTACACCTGTTGTATTCAGTATATCACTGTAAGGTCTACTACACCTGTTGTATTCAGTATATCACTGTAAGGTCTACTACACCTGTTGTATTCAGTATATCACTGTAAGGTCTACTACACCTGTTGTATTCAGTATATCACTGTAAGGTCTACTACACCTGTTGTATTCAGTATATCACTGTAAGGTCTACTACACCTGTTGTATTCAGTATATCACTGTAAGGTCTACTACACCTGTTGTATTCAGTATATCACTGTAAGGTCTACTACACCTGTTGTATTCAGTATATCACTGTAAGGTCTACTACACCTGTTGTATTCAGTATATCACTGTAAGGTCTACTACACCTGTTGTATTCAGTATATCACTGTAAGGTCTACTACACCTGTTGTATTCAGTATTCACTGTAAGGTCTACTACACCTGTTGTATTCAGCAGTTCACTGTAAGGTCTACTACACCTGTTGTATTCAGCAGTTCACTGTAAGGTCTACTACACCTGTTGTATTCAGTATATCACTGTAAGGTCTACTACACCTGTTGTATTCAGTATATCACTGTAAGGTCTACTACACCTGTTGTATTCAGCAGTTCACTGTAAGGTCTACTACACCTGTTGTATTCAGCAGTTCACTGTAAGGTCTACTACACCTGTTGTATTCAGCAGTTCACTGTAAGGTCTACTACACCTGTTGTATTCAGCAGTTCACTGTAAGGTCTACTACACCTGTTGTATTCAGCAGTTCACTGTAAGGTCTACTACACCTGTTGTATTCAGCAGTTCACTGTAAGGTCTACTACACCTGTTGTATTCAGCAGTTCACTGTAAGGTCTACTACACCTGTTGTATTCAGCAGTTCACTGTAAGGTCTACTACACCTGTTGTATTCAGCAGTTCACTGTAAGGTCTACTACACCTGTTGTATTCAGCAGTTCACTGTAAGGTCTACTACACCTGTTGTATTCAGCAGTTCACTGTAAGGTCTACTACACCTGTTGTATTCAGCAGTTCACTGTAAGGTCTACTACACCTGTTGTATTCAGCAGTTCACTGTATTGTATTCAGCAGTTCACTGTGATGTCTACTACACCTGTTGTATTCAGCATTTCACTGTAAGGTCTACTACACCTGTTGTATTCAGCAGTTCACTGTAAGGTCTACTACACCTGTTGTATTCAGCATTTCACTGTAAGGTCTACTACACCTGTTGTATTCAGCATTTCACTGTAAGGTCTACTACACCTGTTGTATTCAGCAGTTCACTGTAAGGTCTACTACACCTGTTGTATTCAGCATTTCACTGTAAGGTCTACTACACCTGTTGTATTCAGCAGTTCACTGTAAGGTCTACTACACCTGTTGTATTCAGCAGTTCACTGTAAGGTCTACTACACCTGTTGTATTCAGCATTTCACTGTAAGGTCTACTACACCTGTTGTATTCAGCAGTTCACTGTAAGGTCTACTACACCTGTTGTATTCAGCAGTTCACTGTAAGGTCTACTACACCTGTTGTATTCAGCAGTTCACTGTAAGGTCTACTACACCTGTTGTATTCAGCAGTTCACTGTAAGGTCTACTACACCTGTTGTATTCAGCAGTTCACTGTAAGGTCTACTACACCTGTTGTATTCAGCAGTTCACTGTAAGGTCTACTACACCTGTTGTATTCAGCAGTTCACTGTAAGGTCTACTACACCTGTTGTATTCAGCAGTTCACTGTAAGGTCTACTACACCTGTTGTATTCAGCAGTTCACTGTAAGGTCTACTACACCTGTTGTATTCAGCAGTTCACTGTAAGGTCTACTACACCTGTTGTATTCAGCATTTCACTGTAAGGTCTACTACACCTGTTGTATTCAGCATTTCACTGTAAGGTCTACTACACCTGTTGTATTCAGCAGTTCACTGTAAGGTCTACTACACCTGTTGTATTCAGCAGTTCACTGTAAGGTCTACTACACCTGCTGTATCCAGCATTTCACTGTGAGGTCTACTACACCTGTTGTATTCAGCAGTTCACTGTAAGGTCTACTACACCTGTTGTATTCAGCAGTTCACTGTAAGGTCTACTACACCTGTTGTATTCAGCAGTTCACTGTAAGGTCTACTACACCTGTTGTATTCAGCATTTCACTGTAAGGTCTACTACACCTGTTGTATTCAGCAGTTCACTGTAAGGTCTACAACACCTGTTGTATTCAGCATTTCACTGTGAGGTCTACTACACCTGTTGTATTCAGCATTTCACTGTGAGGTCTACTATACCTGCTGTATCCAGCATTTCACTGTGAGGTCTACTACACCTGTTGTATTCAGCATATCACTGTAAGGTCTACTACACCTGTTGTATTCAGCAGTTCACTGTAAGGTCTACTACACCTGTTGTATTCAGCAGTTTACTGTGAGGTCTACTACACCTGCTGTATTCAGTAGTTGTATTCAGTAGTTGTATTCAGCTCATGCAACGAATAACATTTGATTTGACGAGGCAGAAGCGTATGTGATGAGTCAAAGTTAGTGCAAAAAAGGCTCCATGTACACAGTCCTGTGGAGCTGTTTGGTGTGTAGTTAGTTTGGTGAACTATTGAAGTATTTATCAGTCTTATGGCTCGGGGGAAGATGCTGTTCAGGGTCCTGTTGGTTCCAGACTTGCTGCCGATTTTACCTTGCTGTTTCGGGGCCCTTTTGTCACCTACGACGTGTTCATAAATGACTAGGCCTAGATTATAATTGTATTAAATAGTATTATCATTTTCATATAAAACTATTTTGCTCATGTTCTTTGCAGTTTGACATTTTACTGCAGTTCCTGTAAATTGGCATTAATACTTTTCGACCTGCCGTTTGTTAAACTGTCCCATAATGCCGAGCTTGTATAATCATGCTAGCTACCGATCAAGTAGTCATCAGTGATACCACTAATTACGTTGTCCTGTGTGTTTTTAACGGCTGAAAATCTTGAGATCGCATTTCAGCGACGTCCTTTAAATTGCTTTCCTCAAATGTCAGCGATGGCCTGTCTTGTAAAAGTCTGTCTGTCTTTGTGAGATCCTGTCGTCCTTCAGACTGGAAAGCAGTTGGGAATCAGTAAATTACAGAGTCAGTCTGCATCCCAAATGACGCATTACTCTTGACCAGGGCCATTAGGGAATAGGGTTCCATTTCTGCATTATTCTAGACCAGGGCCTTTAGGGGATAGGGTTCCATATGTAGGGAATAGGGTGCCATTTCTGCATTATTCTAGACCAGGGCCTTTAGGGAATAGGGTTCCATATGTAGGGAATAGGGTGCCATTTCTGCATTATTCTAGACCAGGGCCTTTAGGGGATAGGGTTCCATATGTAGGGAATAGGGTGCCATTTCTGCATTATTCTAGACCAGGGCCTTTAGGGGATAGGGTTCCATATGTAGGGAATAGGGTGCCATTTCTGCATTACTCTTGACCAGGGCCATTGGGGAATAGGGTTCCATATGTAGGGGATAGGGTGCCATTTCTGCATTATTCTAGACCAGGGCCAAGAGGGAATAGGGTTCCATATGTAGGGAATAGGGTGCCATTTCTGCATTATTCTAGACCAGGGCCTTTAGGGAATAGGGTTCCATATGTAGGGAATAGGGTGCCATTTCTGCATTACTCTTGACCAGGGCCATTGGGGAATAGGGTTCCATGTGTAGGGGATAGGGTGCCATTTCTGCATTATTCTAGACCAGGGCCAAGAGGGAATAGGGTTCCATATGTAGGGAATAGGGTGCCATTTCTGCATTATTCTAGACCAGGGCCTTTAGGGAATAGGGTTCCATATGTAGGGAATAGGGTGCCATTTCTGCATTACTCTTGACCAGGGCCATTGGGGAATGGGGTTCCATATGTAGGGGATAGGGTGCCATTTCTGCATTATTCTAGACCAGGGCCAAGAGGGAATAGGGTTCCATATGTAGGGAATAGGGTGCCATTTCTGCATTATTCTAGACCAGGGCCTTTAGGGAATAGGGTTCCATATGTAGGGGATAGGGTGCCATTCTCATTTAGGATGCAGGCTGAATTACTGGGGAGAGTGAGTCTTTCTACTGTACCATAACCTGCCCCTCTCCTGAAAGGACCCTCAAGGCCTCACCCTAACTTCTCTCTGTCCTCCCCTCTCTTTCAGACCACAGCAGTAAGGACAAGACGAAGAAGAAGAAGAAACACAAAGTGATGAATGAGATCAAGAGGGAGAACGGAGAGGTGAAGCTCCTTCAGAAAGGTATGTTGATAATGATGTGACATGGTTGTTTCAAATGGTCCCTGTTTAGTGTACCACTGTTGACCATTCACCCTGGTCCCTGTCTACTGTTGACCAGAGCTCAGTATAGAGAGTAGCTACATTCAGGGTTTCCTCCTTTCTGTTGACCATTCACCCTGTCTAGTGTACTACTGTTGACCAGAGATCAGTATAGAGAGTAGCTACATTCAGGGTTTGCTCCTTACTGTTGACCAGGCAGGGTGCCTCCCGTAGAGCATCAGCACTGGAAACTGGTTAGGGACAGGAGTTTTACTTTACCTCATCACCTGACCAGGATAAACTCCAGACCCGAGTTAGGCGTATACCTTGGACCCAGAGTATTTCCTTGGCTGGGCTAGGCTATAACCAGTGCCCAGAGTATGTCCTTGGCTGGGCTAGGCTATAACCAGGGCCCAGAGTATGTCCTTGGCTGGGCTAGGCTATAACCAGGGCCCAGAGTATGTCCTTGGCTGGGCTAGGCTATAACCAGGGCCCAGAGTATGTCCTTGGCTGGGCTAGGCTATAACCAGGGCCCAGAGTATGTCCTTGGCAGGCTAGGCTGTAACCAGGGCCCAGAGTATGTCCTTGGCAGGGCTGTAACCAGGGCCCAGAGTATGTCCTTGGGGGCTGTAACCAGGGCCCAGAGTGGCAGGGCTGTAACCAGGGCCCAGAGTGGCAGGGCTGTAACAGGGCAGGGCCCAGAGTGGCAGGGCTGTAACCAGGGCCCAGAGTGGCAGGGCTGTAACCAGGGCCCAGAGTGGCAGGGCTGTAACCAGGGCCCAGAGTGGGCGGTAACAGGGCCCAGAGTGTAACCAGGGCCCAGAGTGGCAGGGCTGTAACCAGGGCCCAGAGTGGCAGGGCTGTAACCAGGGTCCAAAATACTCAGCCTGTGACTAAAGCCTTTAACTGGAACAGCTGCTGAAGCGATGGTTCTGGCTCAGGCAGAGAGTTGGCTGATCCCTAATGGCACGCTATTCCCTTTATAGTGCTTCTGACCAGGGTAGTGCACTATATAGGGAATAGGGTGCTATTTGGGAGGGAGGTGCCCTGAGAGTAGGCTGTGTTCACTAGATGGTTCAGTCACACAAACAGACTCCTGTTCTCCAATTCAGAGTTTCGCTGAGACAGATGGCTATCTTATGATTCCCCTTCTATCTCCCTCTCTCTCGGTCTCCCTCTCTCTCGGTCTCCCTCTCTCTCGGTCTCCCTCTCTCTCGGTCTCCCTCTCTCTCGGTCTCCCTCTCTCTCGGTCTCCCTCTCTCTCGGTCTCCCTCTCTCTCGGTCTCCCTCTCTCTCGGTCTCCCCCCATGTGAATCAACGTATGTTTTGACCACATTTGGCCCACTGTGAGCCTAAGCTATTCATATCTGATGTTGTCCTATATATCTGTGACAGAGACTGGCCTAAGTGCTGCCAAATTATTCATAGTTGTGTAATAGCAATAATGATGTAATAATTGTGCTATATTATCAGTGGTAGCTGCATCTGTCTTTTAACTAGCAGCGTGCCCTCTCCTCAACCTGCTTTTAAATAGGCTGCAATGACTGGTGTGGTGGGAATGAACTGCCAAGTCCCTGCTGCCATTTTCCTGACCTTACACAATGCCCATGACATGATCCAGCGTGCCGGGCAGCGTGCGGGCCGGGCAGCGTGCCGGGCAGCGTGCGTGCCGGGCAGCGTGCCGGGCAGCGTGCCGGGCAGCGTGCCGGGCAGCGTGCCGGGCAGCGTGCCGGGCAGCGTGCCGGGCAGCGTGCCGGTGCAGCGTGCCGGGCAGCGTGCCGGCGTGCAGCGTTTTATTTATTTAGGTTAGAGTGGCTTCCCATGTCTGTAAAACGCCGTCCAGACAGCTAGTCAGTCAGGCAGTCAGTGGTGGAGTAGAGGGAAGCCTCCCAGCCAGCCAGTTATTTAGACTGCCAGCCAGTGGTAGTCAGTGGCTGGTCAGAGGGAAGCCTCCCATGTCAGTGGTGGAAAAGCGAGTGGTAGTCAGCTCAATGTCAGAGGGAAGTCAGAGCCAGTCAGTGGTGGAGTCAGAGGAAGCCTCCCAGCCAGCCAGTCAGTGGTGGAGTCAGAGGGAAGCCTCCCAGCCAGCCAGTCAGTGGTGGAGTCAGAGGGAAGCCTCCCAGCCAGCCAGTCAGTGGTGGAGTCAGAGGAAGCCTCCCAGCCAGCCAGTCAGTGGTGGAGTCAGAGGGAAGCCTCCCAGCCAGCCAGTGTGGTAGTCAGAGGGAAGCCTCCCAGCCAGCCAGTCAGTGGTAGTCAGAGGGAAGCAGCCAGTCAGTCAGTGGTAGTCAGAGGGAAGCCTCCCAGCCAGCCAGTGGTAGAGGGAAGCCTCCCAGCCGGTCAGGTCAGTGGTAGTCAGAGGGAAGCCTCCCAGCCAGCCAGTGGTAGTCAGCCTCCCAGCCAGTCGGTCAGTGGTAGTCAGAGGGCCGGTCGGGTCAGTGGTAGTCCCTCCCAGCCGGTCGGTCAGTGGTGTCAGAGGGAGTCCCAGCCGGTCGGTCAGTGGTAGTCAGAGGGAAGCCTCCCAGCCGGTCGGTCAGTGGTAGTCAGAGGGAAGCCTCCCAGCCGGTCGGTCAGTGGTAGTCAGAGGAAGCCTCCCAGCCGGTCGGTCAGTGGTAGTCAGAGGGAAGCCTCCCAGCCAGTCGGTCAGTGGTAGTCAGAGGGAAGCCTCCCAGCCGGTCGGTCAGTGGTAGTCAGAGGGAAGCCTCCCAGCCGGTCGGTCAGTGGTCAGAGTCCCAGCCAGTCAGTCAGTGGTGGAGTCAGCCTCCCAGCCAGTCAGTCGGTGGTAGTCAGAGGGAAGCCTCCCAGCCAGTCCGGTCGGTGGTGGAGTCAGAGGGAAGCCTCCCAGCCAGCCAGTCAGAGGGAAGCCTCCCAGCCAGTGGTGGAGTCAGAGGGAAGCCTCCCAGCCAGTCCTGGTGGAGTCAGAGGGAAGCCTCCCAGCCAGCCAGTCAGTGGTGGAGTCAGAGGGAAGCCTCCCAGCCAGCCAGTCAGTGGTGGAGTCAGAGGGAAGCCTCCCAGCCAGCCAGTCAGTGGTAGTCAGCCTCCCAGCCAGCCAGTCGGTGGTGGAGTCAGTGCCAGTAGTCAGAGGGAAGCCTCCCAGCCAGCCAGTCAGTGGTGGAGTCAGAGGGAAGCCTCCCAGCCAGCCAGTCAGTGGTGTGGTGGAGTCAGAGGGAAGCCTCCCAGCCGGTCAGTGGTAGTCAGAGGGAAGCCTCCCAGCCAGCCGGTCAGTGGTAGTCAGAGGGAAGCCTCCCAGCCAGTCGGTCAGTGGTAGTCAGAGGGAAGCCTCCCAGCCAGTCGGTCAGTGGTAGTCAGAGGGAAGCCTCCCAGCCAGCCAGTCAGTGGTAGTCAGAGGGAAGCCTCCCAGCCAGCCAGTCAGTGGGTGTTGTGTTAATGTGACGTGAGGCTGACAGAGCAGAGGTCTGTATCAGTTTACTCTGCTGCTATTTATACCGGTCTGTCCTTCAGCCATACCAGTGTACCAATATGTACACACACCCAACAGTGTATGTGTGTATGCACATTCAAAAGTCCACAAATGAATTTCTGGTGTGTGTGTTAGCAGAGGGCACTGTGTATTACTCTGGTTGACGTGCTGAAAGAGGTAGCCAGTATATTGTTGGCTGTGCTCAATCATTTGCACCATTGGACAGATCTGTGCACAGTCCTAACACTATGACTGGTGGTCTGCTTAGTACAGTGGCCCTGACCCCTCTTTCTGTGTGTGTCTGACCCCTGTACTTTCAATATGACCACTACACTGACTGTGTGTGTGTGACTGCTCTTAATGCTGTACTCCAGCCCCCTCTATCAATATGACCACTACACTGACTGTGTGTGTGTGTCTGACTGCTCTTAATGCTGTACTCCAGCCCCCTCTATCAATATGACCACTACACTGCCTGTGTGTGTGTGTGTGTGTGAGTGACTGACTGCTCTTAATGCTGTACTCCAGCCCCCTCTATCAATATGACCACTACACTGACTGTGTGTGTGTGTGTGTGTGTCTGACTGCTCTTAATGCTGTACTCCAGCCCCCTCTATCAATATGACCACTACACTGACTGTGTGTGTGTGTGTGACTGACTGCTCTTAATGCTGTACTCCAGCCCCTCTATCAATATGACCACTACACTGACTGTGTGTGTGTGAGTGACTGACTGCTCTTAATGCTGTACTCCAGCCCCCTCTATCAATATGACCACTACACTGACTGTGTGTGTGTGTGTGACTGACTGCTCTTAATGCTGTACTCCAGCCCCCTCTATCAATATGACCACTACACTGCCTGTGTGTGTGTGTGTGTGTGTGAGTGACTGACTGCTCTTAATGCTGTACTCCAGCCCCCTCTATCAATATGACCACTACACTGACTGTGTGTGTGTGTGTCTGACTGCTCTTAATGCCGTACTCCAGCCCCCTCTATCAATATGACCACTACACTGACTGTGTGTGTGTGTCTGACTGCTCTTAATGCTGTACTCCAGCCCCCTCTATCAATATGACCACTACACTGACTGTGTGTGTGTGTGTGTGTGTGTCTGACTGCTCTTAATGCTGTACTCCAGCCCCCTCTATCAATATGACCACTACACTGACTGTGTGTGTGTGTGTGTGTGTCTGACTGCTCTTAATGCTGTACTCCAGCCCCCTCTATCAATATGACCACTACACTGACTGTGTGTGTGTGTGTGTCTGACTGCTCTTAATGCTGTACTCCAGCCCCCTCTATCAATATGACCACTACACTGACTGTGTGTGTGTGTGTGTCTGACTGCTCTTAATGCTGTACTCCAGCCCCCTCTATCAATATGACCACTACACTGACTGTGTGTGTGTGTGTGTCTGACTGCTCTTAATGCTGTACTCCAGCCCCCTCTATCAATATGACCACTACACTGACTGTGTGTGTGTGTGTGTCTGACTGCTCTTAATGCTGTACTCCAGCCCCCTCTATCAATATGACCACTACACTGACTGTGAGTCTTTCAGCACAACACCAGTCTGCTGTAAAGGTCATGGCTCTACACCCCAGCTGAGGACTAACAGTGAGGAGCTTGACTATCGCAGCAAGGCAACACAGACTCAGATTTCCCTCTCTTCTGCCCCTTGTACACACACACACACACACACACACACACACACACACACACACACACACACACACACACACACACACACACACACACACACACACACACACACACACACACACACAGAAAATAGTTGGGCGAGTCGCTGAAGTGTTTTTTTCCGGCCACCTACAGAATGTTCAGAAGTTTAAAAAAAGACAAGGTATGTAGACAATATAATGGATATATATATTTTTAAATAAGATCATATTTGTGAACTAACAATCACCAAAATAAAAGCTAGACAGTCAGGGAGAATCTCCCATTTAAAAAATGTTGCTTTCAGGAGTGTGTTTGTCATGGCATGGTGCCCTCTCTGGCGTTGTGATGTTTGAGTCACTCCGACAGCAGAATCCACGGCAGAATGTGTAGGATAGTGAGTATTCATTTTCATAGTGTGGTGACTACTACTACTATTGCACTGCAGTGTGACTGAGCCTGGTCTCTGAGGCTGAGCTGGGAGTCTCAGGCCTGTGTCTGTCCCTCTGACTGGGGACAGGAAACGGAGCAGGCTGCCCTTCCTGTGTGGTGCTGATCAGTCCTAGCAGGAGGGAGACCTAGGAGTGAGCCTCTGCTAATACCACCTAGCAGTCTTCAGTACAGTCACTATATTTTATGTAGTGTGTTTATATATGTTATGTAGTGTGTTTGTATGTTATGTAGTGTGTGTTTATATATGTTATGTAGTGTGTGTTTATATATGTTATGTAGTGTGTGTTTATATATGTTATGGAGTGTGTGTTTATATATGTTATGGAGTGTGTGTTTATATATGTTATGGAGTGTGTGTTTATATATGTTATGGAGTGTGTTTTAAGATGGAAATGTGAGTAGAAAGGACAGGATTCCAGGTCCACCCGGCGCCGTCTCATCCAGGACTCACTCCACCCGGCGCCGTCTCATCCGGGACTCACTCCACCCGGCGCTGTCTCATCCGCCTGGTATAGAGGTCCTGGATGACAAGGAGCTCTGCCTCAGTGATGTACTGGGCTGTATGCATTACCCTCAGTAGAGCCTTACCCTCTGTAGAGCACTGCCCTCTGTAGAGCACTACCCCTTGTTGAGCACTACCCCTTGTTGAGCACTGCCCTCTGTAGAGCACTGCCCTCTGTAGAGCACTACCCTCTGTAGAGCACTGCCCTCTGTAGAGCACTGCCCTCTGTAGAGCACTACCCTCTGTAGAGCACTACCCTCTGTAGAGCACTGCCCTCTGTAGAGCACTACCCTCTGTAGAGCACTACCCTCTGTAGAGCACTACCCTCTGTAGAGCACTACCCTCTGTAGAGCACTACCCTCTGTAGAGCACTACCCTCTGTAGAGCCTTGTTTGAATTGCCAAGCTGTTGCCATACCAGGCGGTGATCCAGCCAGCCAAGATACTCTCTGTGGTGCAGCTGTAGAACTTGTTGAGGATCTGAGGCCAAATCTTTTCAGCCTCTGTTGTCGTGCCTTCTTGACGACTGGGTTGGTGTGTGAGGACCATGATAATTCATTAGTGATGTGGACACAGAAGAAACGGAGGTGATGTGGACCCACTCCCGTCGATGAGAATGAGGGCGCGCTCGTCTCGACCCACTCCCGTCGATGAGAATGGGGGCGTGCTCGTCTCGACCCGCTCCCTTCGATGAGAATGGGGGCGTGCTCGTCTCGACCCACTCCCGTCGATGAGAATGGGGGCCTGCTCGTCTCGACCCACTCCCGTCGATGAGAATGGGGGCGTGCTCGTCTCGACCAACTCCACTCCCGTCGATGAGAATGAGGGCGCGCTCGTCTCGACCCGCTCCCGTCGATGAGAATGGGGGCGTGCTCGTCTCGACCAACTCCACTCCCGTCGATGAGAATGGGGGCGTGCTCGTCTCGACCAACTCCACTCCCGTCGATGAGAATGGGGGCGTGCTCGGCCCTCCGTTCCCTTTGTCTTGCTGACGTTGAGGGTGAGGTTGTCGTGGCACCACACTGCCAGGTCACTTACCTCCTCCCTATAGGCTGTGTTCTGGCCTTCCACTGTCGTGTTGGAGTCGTGCGCCGCCACGCAGTCGTCAGCAAACTTAATGGTGTCATGGAGTCGTGCGCCGCCACGCAGTCGTGGGTGAACAGGGAGGGAGTACAGGAGGGGTCTCAGTACGCACCACTGAGAGCCCCGTGTGTTGAGGATCAGCGCTGTGTCATGGTGTTGGAGTCAGTGGGTGAACAGGGCCCCAGTACAGGAGGGGTCTCAGTACGCACCACTGAGAGCCCCATGTGTTGAGGATCATCTTATTACTCAACAGAGGCGATGCGCTGTGTCATGGCGGAGAAAGAGAAGTAGGATTCAAAGGAAAAACAACAATTGGAAATCAACAGGAAAAACATGGCTGCTTTAGTGTAGTAGTCACACTGAGCTTTGAGGATGTGTGTCTGTGTTTGAAGGGCCTATATTACCCAGAGACCACTAGACAGACAGACTGTCAGTATGTCACCACTAGACAGACGGTGTCAGTCTGGTAATCATCTAGGGACACTGTTTGCGTTCAGCAGTCAAGCCCAGGCTGTGACACAGATAATTGACTTCCTCTTCTTCACCACTGATTGTACATTTTACTGTGGATTTTGGAACACGCACACTGTCAGTTCCATTCATGTGGCTTTAGGGTGTCGATCAATTTCTGCCATTTTGGAACGATTTCAGTGGCATTGTTTGGTGCTCTGTCAAATGCTGCTTCAGCTGTGCAGGGGGAAACTGATGCTGTGCAGGGGGAAACTGATGCTGTGCAGGGGGAAACTGATGCTGTGCAGGGGGAAACTGATGCTGTGCAGGGGGAAACTGATGCTGTGCAGATGCTGTGCAGGGGAAACTGATGCTGTGCAGGGGGAAACTGATGCTGTGCAGGGGGAAACTGATGCTGTGCAGATGCTGTGCAGGGGGAAACTGATGCTGTGCAGATGCTGTGCAGGGGGAAACTGATGCTGTGCAGGGGGAAACTGATGCTGTGCAGGGGGAAACTGATGCTGTGCAGGGGGAAACTGATGCTGTGCAGGGGGAAACTGATGCTGTGCAGATGCTGTGCAGGGGGAAACTGATGCTGTGCAGATGCTGTGCAGGGGGAAACTGTTCTCAATGTCATGTGCCTCTCCTCAGGAATGAATTATGTTTGAACAAAACTGTACTCCTTGAGCAAATATTTAGCACTTGCTTGCTTTGTGTGCAAAATGAATCTATCATATTCCTACACTTCCTGCAGGCTTTTCCAGTCGACTATCGGTCTCTGTGTTTATAACTGGTGTTTTGGGTGCAGGCAGATTGGCCTAGATAACTAGATGATGCACTGTGACACTGGAGGTTTGTTTGTATGCACAGCAAGCTCAGTCTCTGTAATACGTAGTCTGAGCGTCAGCTTGTCCTAGATTAGGTCATCAGTGGCCTGTTAGTGAGGATCTAGCAGCCTCTCTAGACTGTAGAGATACTGAGCCGTGGTGTAGCTACTGCTGAGCTCTCCCAGTCTACTATGAGTCACATTAAACCCTCTCTCTCTCCCAGTCTACTATGAGTCACATTAAACCCTCTCTCTCTCCCAGTCTACTATGAGTCACATTAAACCCTCTCTCTCTCCCAGTCTACTATGAGTCACATTAAACCCTCTCTCTCTCCCAGTCTACTATGAGTCACATTAAACCCTCTCTCTCCCCTCTCCCTCCCGGTCTACTATGAGTCACATTAAACCCTCTCCCAGTCTACTATGAGTCACATTAAACCCTCTCCCAGTCTACTATGAGTCACATTAAACCCTCTCTCTCTCCCGGTCTACTATGAGTCACATTAAACCCTCTCTCTCTCCCAGTCTACTATGAGTCACATTAAACCCTCTCTCTCTCCCAGTCTACTATGAGTCACATTAAACCCTCTCTCTCTCCCAGTCTACTATGAGTCACATTAAACTCTCTCCCAGTCTACTATGAGTCACATTAAACCCTCTCCCAGTCTACTATGAGTCACATTAAACCCTCTCCCAGTCTACTATGAGTCTACTATGAGTCAATTAAACCCTCTCCCAGTCTACTATGAGTCACATTAAACCCTCTCCCAGTCTACTATGAGTCACATTAAACCCTCTCTCAGTCTACTATGAGTCACATTAAACCCTCTCCTAGTCTACTATGAGTCTACTATGAGTCACATTAAACCCTCTCCCAGTCTACTATGAGTCACATTAAACCCTCTCCCAGTCTACTATGAGTCACATTAAACCCTCTCCCAGTCTACTATGAGTCACATTAAACCCTCTCCCAGTCTACTATGAGTCACATTAAACCCTCTCCCAGTCTACTATGAGTCACATTAAACCCTCTCCCTACTATGTCTACTATGAGTCACATTAAACCCTCTCCCCAGTCTACTATGAGTCACATTAAACCCTCTCCCAGTCTACTATGAGTCACATTAAACCCTCTCTCTCTCCCAGTCTACTATGAGTCACATTAAACCCTCTCCCAGTCTACTATGAGTCACATTAAACCCTCTCCCAGTCTACTATGAGTCACATTAAACCCTCTCCCAGTCTACTATGAGTCACATTAAACCCTCTCCCAGTCTACTATGAGTCACATTAAACCCTCTCCCAGTCTACTATGAGTCACATTAAACCCTCTCCCAGTCTACTATGAGTCACATTAAACCCTCTCTCTACTATGAGTCACATTAAACCCTCTCCCAGTCTACTATGAGTCACATTAAACCCTCTCCCAGTCTACTATGAGTCACATTAAACCCTCTCCCAGTCTACTATGAGTCACATTAAACCCTCTCCCAGTCTACTATGAGTCACATTAAACCCTCTCCCAGTCTACTATGAGTCACATTAAACCCTCTCCCAGTCTACTATGAGTCACATTAAACCCTCTCCCAGTCTACTATGAGTCACATTAAACCCTCTCCCAGTCTACTATGAGTCACATTAAACCCTCTCCCAGTCTACTATGAGTCACATTAAACCCTCTCCCAGTCTACTATGAGTCACATTAAACCCTCTCCCAGTCTACTATGAGTCACATTAAACCCTCTCCCAGTCTACTATGAGTCACATTAAACCCTCTCCCAGTCTACTATGAGTCACATTAAACCCTCTCCCAGTCTACTATGAGTCACATTAAACCCTCTCCCAGTCTACTATGAGTCACATTAAACCCTCTCCCAGTCTACTATGAGTCACATTAAACCCTCTCCCAGTCTACTATGAGTCACATTAAACCCTCTCCCAGTCTACTATGAGTCACATTAAACCCTCTCCCAGTCTACTATGAGTCACATTAAACCCTCTCCCAGTCTACTATGAGTCACATTAAACCCTCTCCCAGTCTACTATGAGTCACATTAAACCCTCTCCCAGTCTACTATGAGTCACATTAAACCCTCTCCCAGTCTACTATGAGTCACATTAAACCCTCTCCCAGTCTACTATCCCAGTCTAGTCACATTAAACCCTCTCCCAGTCTACTATGAGTCACATTAAACCCTCTCCCAGTCTACTATGAGTCACATTAAACCCTCTCCCAGTCTACTATGAGTCACATTAAAAACCCTCTCCCAGTCTACTATGAGTCACATTAAACCCTCTCCCAGTCTACTATGAGTCACATTAAACCCTCTCCCAGTCTACTATGAGTCACATTAAACCCTCTCCCAGTCTACTATGAGTCACATTAAACCCTCTCCCAGTCTACTATGAGTCACATTAAACCCTCTCCCAGTCTACTATGAGTCACATTAAACCCTCTCCCAGTCTACTATGAGTCACATTAAACCCTCTCCCAGTCTACTATGAGTCACATTAAACCCTCTCCCAGTCTACTATGAGTCACATTAAACCAGTCTGTTTCTGTTTGTCTCTGTCTTACATTATTTGTAGTGTTTGTTTCATAGCATTTAGTGGATTATACACTTTAGGGGCTGGTTGTATGTCCTCTCCAGCTGTGAGGCACATGCTCTCTGTGTGTGTACTGGCAGGGTGTTTCCTGTCATTGAAATCCTTGGGCGAGCCGCCTGAAGTCCCACAATCTGTTTTTGAGATGGAAAAACGTTTTTCAGTGTGAATTTAAAACTGAAACCCGTCACAAAGTATGAAGAAATTATAATGGACCCTTTAATGTTTTTATTATATAATCTTTGAGAACGAACATTGCCAAAATAAAAGCTAGACAGTCAGGGAGAATAGAAAAAAAAAACTATGAATTTAGCAGTATTGATTTTCTGTTTGAGCAAAACAAACAAAGCATTTGCCATGGAGAAATGGATAGAATTGCAGGAAATTGTCTGAAAGATGCTTTAAAAAAACATAAACAAATCTACATCGTCAAGATAGGGGCCTCTAAAATTCAGCAGCGCCGACTGTTGCCACGCCCACCACCTAAGCTCCGTTTTGATAAACTCTGACTGTCTGTTTAGACACATCTGACCTCTGTCTCACACACGGATCATGGTTTGAATAACTGTCTGGCCTGTTGTCCTACTTGTAAAATGGTAGAGTGGAGAGGGGGGGGGAGCTAGAGCTCTGTGGATTAACAGCATCACAGTATAATACACTGCCTCGCTCACTCTGTTTTTCTCCTGCTCCCCCCTCTCCTTCTCTACCCCGCATACTCGCTCTCTCTCTGTCGCTCGCTCTCTCTGTGTCTCTCTCGCTCTCTCCGTTTCTCTCTCTCGCTCTCTCTGTGTCTCTCGCTCTCTCTGTTTCGCTCTCTCTGTTTCTCTCTCTCGCTCTCTCTCGCTCTCTCTCGCTCTCTCTCGCTCTCTCTCGCTCTCTCTCTCTAGCTCTCTGTGTCTCTCGCTCTCTCTCGCTCTCTGTGTCTCTCGCTCTCTCTGTGTCTCTCTCGCTCTCTCTCTCTGTGTGTGTGTGTATCCTGTCATATGGTGGTGAACGTGCTCCAGAGGTGTGTGTGTGTTGGGGCTATAGTGAAGCAGCAGCTCCTCTGAACCAGGCCATGTCACTGTAGCAGGCTCCCCTGTTCTGACAGCCATGTGCTCCTAGCTACACCATCCTGCCATATACGCACACGCATCACGCGTGAGCAACACGCGTACCAAAATAACCACAGGCTCGGACTAGTCGCTACCATGTATACGAGTCTACTGGAAACTGCCAAAATAAAGGAAACACTTGAGTAAATGAGGGATGCAAAGTTGTTTCTACACAGGTGTGGAATTAACATCCCATGGTGCTTAGGGTCATGTTTAAAAGTGCTGTCCAGGCCCAGTCGCCTGTTATTTTGACTACCGTGGATAGAAGAAGAGATTTCTGGGACTCTGAAAGAGGGGTGATTTGTTGGGGCTCGTTCGGCAGGAGCTTCAGTGACGAACGCAGCTCAACTTGCTGACGTTTCACCATAATCTCCTGCCGTCTGTCACCATATTCCCCTGCCGCCTGTCACCATATTCCCCTGCCGTCTGTCACCATATTCCCCTGCCCTCTGTCACCATATTCCCCTGCCATCTGTCACCATATTCCCCTGCCGTCTGTCACCATATTCCCCTGCCGTCTGTCACCATATTCACCCTGCCGCCTGTCACCATATTCCCCTGCCGCCTGTCACCATATTCCCCTGCAGTCTGTCACCATATTCCCCTGCAGTCTGTCACCATATTCACCCTGCCGTCTGTCACCATATTCCCCTGCAGTCTGTCACCATATTCACCCTGCCGTCTGTCACCATATTCACCCTGCCGTCTGTCACCAGATCTGCCGTTTCACCATATGCCAGTCACCACATCTCAACCCAATTCATCACTTACGGGAGATTTTGAAGCGGTGACTGAGACAGCGTTTTCCACCTCCATCAACAAAACAGCAAATGATGTAATGTTTGGTTCCAGCCCCTTGTAGAATCTATGCCAAGGCACATTGAAGCTGTTCTGGCGGCTCGTGGTGGCCCAGTGCCCTTTGACATACAATGTTGGTGTTTCCTTTATTTTGGCAGTTACCTGTATACCAACATATCATGTTGTTGTTGTTGTTGTACTATTATTATGCCACAGAGGAGTGGGAGACGGTGGGCTTTGAAATGTGTCTGAATGTTTGGGCGTGGCAGGGTGTCTGTGAATGTTTGGGCGTGGCAGGGTGTCTGGGAATGTTTGGGCGTGGCAGGGTGTCTGGGAATGTTTGGGCGTGGCAGGGTGTCTGGGAATGTTTGGGCGTGGCAGGGTGTCTGGGAATGTTTGGGCGTGGCAGGGTGTCTGGGAATGTTTGGGCGTGGCAGGGTGTCTGGGAATGTTTGGGCGTGGCAGGGTGTCTGGGAATGTTTGGGCGTGGCAGGGTGTCTGGGAATGTTTGGGCGTGGCAGGGTGTCTGGGAATGTTTGGGCGTGGCAGGGTGTCTGGGAATGTTTGGGCGTGGCAGGGTGTCTGGGAATGTTTGGGCGTGGCAGGGTGTCTGGGAATGTTTGGGCGTGGCAGGGTGTCTGGGAATGGAAATGTTTGGGCGTGGCAGGGTGTCTGGGAATGTTTGGGCGTGGCAGGGTGTCTGGGAATGTTTGGGCGTGGCAGGGTGTCTGTGACCTGTGCTGTGCTGTCTACTTTAAAGGGCAGTCGAGCTGGATCTTATGGCTGGGTGGTTTTGTTGATGTGTGTAGTGGAGAAGTCAGTCCACACACAACCAGCATAACATACAAATATATATGACTCAATACTGAGGTTCTGAATAGGGCTGAATTGCCAGTGACCTCACTATACTATATCAACACGATACTGAGGTGTCGATACACTCAAATAATTTTGTTAATGGTCACATACACATGGTTAGGTCACATGCACATTAGGTTAGCACATGATGTTAATGGTCACATGCATGGTTAGCAGATGTTAATGGTCACATGCACATGGTTAGCAGATGTTAATGGTCACATGCACATGGTTAGCAGATGTTAATGGTCACATGCACATGGTTAGCAGATGTTAATGGTCACATACACATGGTTAGCAGATGTTAATGGTCACATGCACATGGTTAGCAGATGTTAATGGTCACATGCACATGGTTAGTGTTAATGGTCACATGCACATGGTTAGCAGATGTTAATGGTCACATACACATGGTTAGCAGATGTTAATGGTCACATGCACATGGTTAGCAGATGTTAATGGTCACATACACATGGTTAGCAGATGTTAATGCGAGTGTAGAGAAATGCTTGTGCTTCTAGTTCTGACTGCAGTAATATCTAGCCGTTCTCCAACTACCTAATACACACATCTAAAAGGGTGAATGACTGTATGTACATATAAATATATGGATGAATGATGGCTGAGCGGCATAGGCAAGATGCAGTAGATGGTATAGAATACAGTATATACATATGAGATGAGTATTGTAAGATATGTAAACTTTAAGGTGGCATTATTTAAAGTGTATGCATTGGGACTTTCACAATTCTATATATATTTAAAAAAAACTAAAATTTTATTTCACCTTTTTAATTTAACCAGGAAAGCTAGTTGAGAACAAGTTCTCATTTACAACTGCGACCTGGCCAAGATATATTGTGATTTAATGTCAAACATATTGCTCACAATATGTCTGCTGTGGAGAGACGAGAAAATGAGTCACAGTCATGGAAATGGTGCTGAAAACATGTTGACTCACTATTTAAAAAGGAGAACAAGCTTCTACGATGAAAAATACAGCTTTTTCTTATTTTTTTTTACAAATCAATACTTTGAGTCAAAGCATCTATATAATGTCATCCATATCGCAATATGGAACTATCAATAAAAACCTTTATTTTTAAAATATATTTTTTTACCATCACAAGTTCTGGTGTGTGGACTTTGACAGCCGGTAACATTTTCACTCTAATCCTCAGTGTTTTAAAAATTTTGTTCCATGTCTTTTGTTCTTTTTTTCAGTCATAACCTTGATGTAATTTCTGAAAAGCAGCCACTAGTGATTTAAATTTAAAATATTAACAGATATTTTATTATATTTAACTTGGCAAATCAGTTAAGAACAAATTCTAATTTCCAATGAGGCTCCACCGGCCGAACCCAGACGACGCTGGGCCAACTGTGCCGCCCGGTGGGACTCCGGTGGGACTCCGGTGGGGGACTCTGGTGGGACTCTGGTGGGACTCTGGTGGGACTCCGGTGGGACTCCGGTGGGACTCCCAATCAAATCAAACCTAATAAAAATAACATAATTAAAGAGCAGCAGTAAAATAACAATAGCGAGGCTGTATACAGGGGTACCGGTACAGAGTCAATGTGCGGAGGCACCTGTTAGTTGAGGTAATATGTACATGTGTGTAGAGCTATTAAAGTGTCTATGCATAGATAATAACAGAGAGTAGCAGCAGTGTAGAAGAGGGGGGGGGGGGTGTTCAGGAGTCTTCAGGCTTGGGGGTAGAAGCTGGTTAGTCTTGTACAGAGACTAAAGAGAGCAGAGCATGGAGATCACCTATCAGGCTGTTATTTTGGCTGCTCTGAAAGAGCTGCTTCCCACAGGTAGCAGCAGGCAGGTAACAACGGGTCATTTGGCAGGTGATCTGAAAACCTTAGACAGTTCTCTGGTTCTGATGAGATGCCAAACGAACCCGCCTACAGTGGCTCTGCCTCTGAATGGTTCTGTGTCCCAAATGGCACAATCTGGCCATGGTCAAAAGTAGTGCACTAAACAGGGTCTATGGTGCCATTTGGGATGTATACTGCTACTAAAGTTCCACCCCCTGGGCTGCTATGGTGCCATTCCACCCCTGGGATGCTATCTTCCCAGTTCCACCCCTGGACTGCTGCTGCTTTCCACCCCTGGACTGCTACGGCTCTTCCCAGTTCCATCCCCTGGGCTGCTACGGCTCTTCCCAGTTCCACCCCTGGACTGCTCTTCCCAGTTCCACCCCCTGGGCTGCTACGGCTCTTCCCAGTTCCACCCCCTGGACTGCTGCGGCTCTTCCCAGTTCCACCCCCTGGGCTGCTACGGCTCTTCCCAGTTCCACCCCTGGACTGCTACGGCTCTTCCCAGTTCCACCCCCTGGACTGCTGCGGCTGCTTCCCAGTTCCACCCCTGGACTGCTGCGGCTGCTTCCCAGTTCCACCCCTGGACTGCTGCGGCTGCTTCCCAGTTCCACCCCTGGACTGCTGCGGCTGCTTCCCAGTTCCATCCCCTGGACTGCTGCGGCTGCTTCCCAGTTCCACCCCTGGACTGCTGCGGCTGCTTCCCAGTTCCACCCCTGGACTGCTGCTCTTCCCAGTTCCACCCCTGGACTGCTGCTTCCCAGTTCCACCCCTGGACTGCTGCGGCTGCTTCCCAGTTCCACCCCTGGACTGCTGCGGCTCTTCCCAGTTCCACCCCTGGACTGCTGCGGCTGCTTCCCAGTTCCACCCCTGGACTGCTGCGGCTGCTTCCCAGTTCCACCCCCTGGACTGCTGCGGCTGCTTCCCAGTTCCACCCCTGGACTGCTGCGGCTGCTTCCCAGTTCCACCCCTGGACTGCTGCGGCTCTTCCCAGTTCCACCCCTGGACTGCTGCGGCTGCTTCCCAGTTCCACCCCTGGACTGCTGCGGCTGCTTCCCAGTTCCACCCCTGGACTGCTGCGGCTGCTTCCCAGTTCCACCCCTGGACTGCTGCGGCTGCTTCCCAGTTCCACCCCTGGACTGCTGCGGCTGCTTCCCAGTTCCACCCCCTGGACTGCTGCGGCTGCTTCCCAGTTCCACCCCCTGGACTGAATCCAGTTTATTACAGTTTTCTAACAGTGGTGTCCAAGCTCTCTGGTTACTGTAATTCAATCGTAATAATTACTACGTTGTCCTCTGTGTCTAATTATAAGCCCAGTTGTTTTGCTCCTTTTGGGTGGTAATATAATCATGCCACGTGTCAGTAGTCAGAGGAGTTGGCTGAAGCAGTGAGGCCTATAGTTGGGACCATGGTAATAATACAAGGCTAATGAAGGTCTTCATGTATTGATGGAAGTAGTTGTTCCTCAACCAGAGCCGCCTCTCTTCCTCCTCTCTTCCTCCTCTCTTCCTCCTCTCCTCTGCTCATTGATTCTCTAGATTCCAGACATGCTCTGGGTAGTAGTGCATCTCTCTCTAGATTCCAGACATGCTCTGAGTAGTAGTGAATCTCTCTCTAGATTCCAGACATGCTCTGAGTAGTAGTGCATCTCTCTCTCTCTAGATTCCAGACATGCTCTGGGTAGTAGTGCATCTCTCTCTCTCTAGATTCCAGACATGCTCTGGGTAGTAGTGCATCTCTCTCTAGATTCCAGACATGCTCTGAGTAGTAGTGAATCTCTCTCTAGATTCCAGACATGCTCTGGGTAGTAGTTCCAGCATCTCTCTCTCTCTAGATTCCAGACATGCTCTGGGTAGTAGTGAATCTCTCTCTAGATTCCAGACATGCTCTGAGTAGTAGTGAATCTCTCTCTAGATTCCAGACATGCTCTGGGTAGTAGTGCATCTCTCTCTCTCTAGATTCCAGACATGCTCTGGGTAGTAGTGAATCTCTCTCTAGATTCCAGACATGCTCTGGGTAGTAGTGAATCTCTCTCTAGATTCTAGACATGCTCTGGGTAGTAGTGAATCTCTCTCTCTCTAGATTCCAGACATGCTCTGGGTAGTAGTGAATCTCTCTCTAGATTCCAGACATGCTCTGGGTAGTAGTGAATCTCTCTCTAGATTCCAGACATGCTCTGGGTAGTAGTGAATCTCTCTCTCTCTAGATTCCAGACATGCTCTGGGTAGTAGTGAATCTCTCTCTCTCTAGATTCCAGACATGCTCTGGGTAGTAGTGAATCTCTCTCTCTTGATTCCAGACATGCTCTGGGTAGTAGTGAATCTCTCTCTCAGATTCCAGACATGCTCTGGGTAGTAGTGCATCTCTCTCTCTGAGATTCCAGACATGCTCTGGGTAGTAGACATGCTCTGGGTAGTAGAGAATCTCTAGATTCCAGACATGCTCTGGGTAGTAGTGAATCTCTCTCTAGATTCCAGACATGCTCTGGGTAGTAGTGAATCTCTCTCTCTAGATTCCAGACATGCTCTGGGTAGTAGTGCATCTCTCTCTCTAGATTCCAGACATGCTCTGGGTAGTAGTGAATCTCTCTCTCTAGATTCCAGACATGCTCTGGGTAGTAGTGATCTCTCTCTAGATTCCAGACATGCTCTGGGTAGTAGTAGTTCCAGCATCTCTCTCTCTAGATTCCAGACATGCTCTGGGTAGTAGTGCATCTCTCTCTCTAGATTCCAGACATGCTCTGGGTAGTAGTGAATCTCTCTCTAGATTCCAGACATCTCTGGGTAGTAGTGAATCTCTCTAGATTCCAGACATGCTCTGGGTAGTAGTGAATCTCTCTCTCTAGATTCCAGACATGCTCTGGGTAGTAGTGAATCTCTCTAGATTCCAGACATGCTCTGGGTAGTAGTGAATCTCTCTCTCTAGATTCCAGACATGCTCTGGGTAGTAGATCTCTCTCTAGATTCCAGACATGCTCTCTCTCTAGATTCCAGACATGCTCTGGGTAGTAGTGCATCTCTCTCTCTAGATTCCAGACATGCTCTGGGTAGTAGTGAATCTCTCTCTCTAGATTCCAGACATGCTCTGGGTAGTAGTGCATCTCTCTCTCTCTCTAGATTCCAGACATGCTCTGGGTAGTAGTGAATCTCTCTCTCTAGATTCCAGACATGCTCTGGGTAGTAGTGAATCTCTCTCTCTAGATTCCAGACATGCTCTGGGTAGTAGTGCATCTCTCTCTAGATTCCAGACATGCTCTGGGTAGTAGTGAATCTCTCTAGATTCCAGACATGCTCTGGGTAGTAGTGCTAGTAGATTCTCTCTCTCTAGTAGATTCCAGACATGCTCTGGGTAGTAGTGAATCTGCATGCAGGTGTTCTTCACCAGACATCTTTTAGACACATGCATTTTCCCCCAGACATGTCTGGGTAGTAGTGCATCTCTCTCTCTCCCCCCAGATTCTCATGCTCTGGGTAGTAGTGAATCTGCATGCAGGTGTTCTTCACAGCTCTTTTATTAACACCATTTTCCCCCCGTCTCTCTCTCTCTTCCCCCTCTCTCCCCTCTCTCTCTCTCTCTCTCTCTCTCTCTCTCTCTCTCTCTCTCTCTCTCTCTCTCTCTCTCTCTCTCTATGTAGACAAGCAGAAACCCCAGATAAACTCAGAGCTCCAGATTAAAAGGTGAAGAAAAAGAAGAAGAAACACAAAGAGAGTGAGAGAGAGAAGGAGAAGTGGAAACGTCCCAAGATGTACACCAGGTCCAGCCAGACCGTGTGTGCTGGTCTCCTCTCTGAGCTCCATGCAGGCCTGGCCTCCAAACAACAGCCTCACCACCACCACCACCACCACGGCCACACAGAGTTCAAACCCCCGCTCCCCGTCCACCACCACCACACCTCCACCACCTCATCCATCAAACAGGAGAACTGCTACAGCCCCTCTCCAACTCTGTCCCTCTCCAAGCCCCTATGGAGCAGCAGCAATAGCAGTAGCAGTAGCATTAGTAGTTGGGACCCAGCTTCCCCTATGACATCCCCCCTTCAGATCCCCCAGCCACGGTGCCCCCAGCCTGGCTTTGAGAACCTGGAGTTGGCCCGCTTCATCCACGTGGAGGAACAACCCAACGGAGGAGCCCTGGTGGCACACGCCTACTGCAGCGAGCTCTCGGCCCTGTCTCCAGCGGAGATGCAGCAGTTCGCCCAGGAGTTTGTTACCCTAGCCTTCAGCGAGGACACGTCATCCCAGGCAGCTCACTACGTCATGGGCATCATCCACGGGGCGGCCTCCTACCTGCCAGACTTCCTGGACTACTTCTCCTGGAAGTTCCCTCGTCGCCGGTCAAGATGGAGATCCTGGGGAAGAAGGATATAGAGACCACCACCATGCTCAACTTCCACAATCAGGTGAGGAGGCTGTTTGGTTGGTTTGTTTTAGTGCTGGCTGTATTTGTTACAGTATGTGATGCTAAATGTGACTATATTGTAATTGAACCATACCACCCTGTATCCCACTGCTGGCTTGCCACTGAAGATAAGCAGGATCGGTCCTGGTCGGTCTGTTGATGGGAGACCAGATGCTGGAAGTGGTGTTGGAAGGCTAATATGAGGAACACTTTCCTCTGGGCTGAAAAAAAAAATATCCCAATTCCCCAGGGCAGTGATTGGGAACAGTCACAGGGTGCTGTCTTTTTGATGGGATGTTAAATGGGGGTCACGACTCTCTATGGTCACTAAAGATCCCATGACACTTATCATAAGAGTAGGGGTGTTAACCCTGGTGTCCTGGCTAAATTCCCAATCCGGCCCACATACCATCACGCTCACCTAGTCATCCCCAGTTTCCAATTGGCTCATTCTTCACCCCTGTAACTATTCCCTGGTCGTTGATGTAAATGAGAAAATAAAACCTGCATGAAAGTGTGTTCATCACTAATCACACACGTCTTTGTTGAAGAAAAACAGTACAAGGTTTATGTTGAGTTCTAACTAGAGAGATTTAGCTGAATGAATACAAGCAACAATCCTCATTCATTGTAAACAGGACCAGTCCAACGTTTGGACACACCTACTCATTCCAAGGTCTTTATTTTGTTTTTTACTATTTTCTACGTTGTAGAATAATAGTGAAGACATCAAAACTATGAAA
The DNA here is from genome assembly GCF_021184085.1 of Oncorhynchus gorbuscha. Lineage (NCBI taxonomy): Eukaryota > Metazoa > Chordata > Actinopteri > Salmoniformes > Salmonidae > Oncorhynchus > Oncorhynchus gorbuscha. The sequence goes on along the minus strand of NW_025746610.1, from coordinate 57,320 downwards.
TAACACATATGGAATCATGTAGTAACCAAAACAGTGTTAAACAAATCAAAATATATTTTCTATTTGAGATCCTTCGAAGTAGCCATCCTTTTGCCTTGACAGCTTTGCACACTCTTGGCAAGAAAGCCCTTGAATGAGTAGGTGTGTCAAAGTTTAACTGGTACTGTATATCTGGAGTAGACTATCATCATAACACGGCCTTGGTTTTACAGAACGACAGACTAAAGAAATAATAGGGCTGGTGTGAAATGAAATGAAATCCACTTCTGAATGTTTTCTGGATATCTCTTAATGCTGAGCGGGGCTGTAAGCTAAAGCCTCTAGTCCTGTTTGAAGGGGTTTGTTCTGTCTGAATGTTTTCTGGGTATCTCTTAATGCTGAGCGGGGCTGTAAGCTAAAGCCTCTAGTCCTGTTTGAAGGGGTTTGTTCTGTCTGAATGTTTTCTGGGTATCTCTTAATGCTGAGCGGGGCTGTAAGCTAAAGCCTCTAGTCCTGTTTGAAGGGGTTTGTTCTGTCTGAATGTTTTCTGGGTATCTCTTAATGCTGAGCGGGGCTGTAAGCTAAAGCCTCTAGTCCTGTTTGAAGGGGTTTGTTCTGTCTGAATGTTTTCTGGGTATCTCTTAATGCTGAGCGGGGCTGTAAGCTAAAGCCTCTAGTCCTGTTTGAAGGGGTTTGTTCTGTCTGAATGATTTAAAACACTGTGTTAAACACAGCCCCTTCCAAAGCCCAGGCTATGCTGCTATCAGGGATATCCTCTCCCTCTGCGAGGCTGCCACTGGCAACCAATCAGATCGTTTTTCACCCTGCTTCTACTAAATCCAATATGGAGCCCTTGAATAGAGGCTTTCAAGGGCTTTGTCCCAATTGGCTCCCTATTTATTGCACTATTTTTGACCAGAGCTTTAATATAGGGAATAGGGTGCCATTTGGGATGCTGCCATGGTAAAAAATGAGTTGTAATCAAATGCTAGTCTTTTCCCAGGCCTCTGTCTCTCTCTCGGAATGTTCTTTAACACGGAATAAAAGCTGATTCTAGAACTTGGAAATATCGCTACGTTCTCTTGACATTTAGAACCCTGTGATGTAATACACTAATTGTAATTTAATCTAAAGCTGGGCAGCGGAGGGTGAACACTGGGTCTGGTTGTATATTGAGATCATCCTCCCTTCAGCTTGGTTCAGGAGCAGAGCTTGGCTGGTATTTTAGGACAACCGTCCACCAGCCACCCTAGTATCCATGAGTTGGTGAGGACAACTGTCCCCCAGCCACCCTAGTATCCATGAGTTGGTTAGGTAGGACAACTGTCCCTCAGCCACCCTAGTATCCATGAGTTGGTTAGGTAGGACAACTGTCCCTCAGCCACCCTAGTATCCATGAGTTGGTTAGGTAGGACAACTGTCCCTCAGCCACCCTAGTATCCATGAGTTGGTACAGCAGCATTAAGAAACTCAGACTCTGAGTTAGCACTGACGGACCCCGCTACCTGGTCTCCACTGACGGACCCCGCTGCCTGGTCTCCACCCCACCGATGGACCCCGCTACCTGGTCTCCACTCCACTGACGGACACCGCTACCTGGTCTCCACTGACGGACACCGCTTGGTTGGTCTCCACTCCACTGACGGACCCCGCTACCTGGTCTCCACACTCCACTGACGGACACCGCTGCCTGGTCTCCACTCCACTGACGGACACCGCTGCCTGGTCTCCACTCCACTGACGGACACCGCTGCCTGGTCTCCACTGACGGACCCCGCTGCCTGGTCTCCACTGACGGACCCCGCTGCCTGGTCTCCACTGACGGACCCCGCTGCCTGGTCTCCACTGGTCTCCACTGACGGACCGCTGCCACTGACGGACCCCGCTGCCTGGTCTCCACTGACGGACCCCGCTGCCTGGTCTCCACACCACTGACGGACCCCGCTGCCTGGTCTCCACTGACCACACTGACGGACACCGCTGCCTGGTCTCCACTCCACTGACGGACCCCGCTGCCTGGTCTCCACTGCCCTGACGGACACCGCTGCCTGGTCTCCACTGCACTGACGGACACCCGCTGCCTGGTCTCCACTGCCCTGACGGACACCGCTGCCTGGTCTCCACTGCCCTGACGGACACCGCTGCCTGGTCTCCACTGCCCTGACGGACACCGCTGCCTGGTCTCCACTGCCCTGACGGACACCGCTGCCTGGTCTCCACTGCCCTGACGGACACCGCTGCCTGGTCTCCACTGCCCTGACGGACACCGCTGCCTGGTCTCCACTGCCACTGACGGACCCCGCTGCCTGGTCTCCACTGCCCCGCTGCCTGGTCTCCACTGACGGACCCCGCTGCCTGGTCTCCACTGACCCCCCGCTGCCTGGTCTCCACTGACGGACCCCGCTGCCTGGTCTCCACTCCACTGACGGACCCCGCTGCCTGGTCTCCACTGACGGACCCCGCTGCCTGGTCTCCA
>NW_025746610.1:0-54365 GCF_021184085.1 Oncorhynchus gorbuscha | reverse complement strand
CCAGGCAGCGGTGTCCGTCAGGGCAGTGGAGACCAGGCAGCGGTGTCCGTCAGTGGAGTGGAGACCAGGCAGCGGGGTCCGTCAGTGGAGACCAGGTAGCGCGGTCCGTCAGTGGAGTGGAGACCAGGCAGCGGGGTCCGTCAGTGGAGTGGAGACCAGGCAGTGGAGCAGGCAGGGGTCCGTCAGTGGAGTGGAGACCAGGCAGCGGGGTCCGTCAGTGGAGTGGAGACCAGGTAGCGGGGTCCGTCAGTGGAGTGGAGACCAGGCAGCGGGGTCCGTCAGTGGGGTGGAGACCAGGCAGCGGGGTCAGTCAGTGGAGACCAGGCAGCGGGGTCCGTAAGTGGAGACCAGGCAGCGGGGTCCGTCAGTGGAGTGGAGACCAGGCAGCGGGGTCCGTCAGTGGAGTGGAGACCAGGCAGCGGGGTCCGTCAGTGGAGTGGAGACCAGGCAGCGGGGTCCGTCAGTGGAGTGGAGACCAGGCAGCGGTGTCCGTCAGGGCAGTGGAGACCAGGCAGCGGTGTCCGTCAGGGCAGTGGAGACCAGGCAGCGGTGTCCGTCAGGGCAGTGGAGACCAGGCAGCGGTGTCCGTCAGGGCAGTGGAGACCAGGCAGCGGTGTCCGTCAGGGCAGTGGAGACCAGGCAGCGGGGTCCGTCAGTGGAGTGGAGACCAGGCAGCGGGGTCCGTCAGTGGAGTGGAGACCAGGCAGCGGTGTCCGTCAGTGGAGACCAGGCAGCGGTGTCCGTCAGTGGAGACCAGGCAGCGGGGTCCGTCAGTGGAGACCAGGCAGCGGGGTCCGTCGGTGGAGACCAGGCAGCGGGGTCCGTCGGTGGAGTGGAGACCAGGCAGCGGTGTCCGTCGGTGGAGTGGAGACCAGGCAGCGGGGTCCGTCAGTGGAGTGGAGACCAGGCAGCGGTGTCCGTCAGTGGAGTGGAGACCAGGCAGCGGTGTCCGTCAGTGGAGTGGAGACCAGGCAGCGGTGTCCGTCAGTGGAGTGGAGACCAGGTAGCGGGGTCCGTCAGTGGAGTGGAGACCAGGCAGCGGTGTCCGTCAGTGGAGTGGAGACCAGGTAGCGGTGTCCGTCAGTGGAGTGGAGACCAGGCAGCGGGGTCCGTCAGTGGAGTGGAGACCAGGCAGCGGGGTCCGTCAGTGGAGACCAGGTAGCGGGGTCCGTCAGTGAGTGGAGACCAGAGCGGAGTTTCTTAATGCTGGTGGAGACCAACGTCAGTGGATACCTAGCGGGGTGGTCAGTGGAGGGACAGTTGTCCTACCTAACCAAGCGGGGTCCTCAGTGGAGTGGAGATACTAGCGGGGTGGCTGTGGGACAGTTGTCCGTCAGTGGAGTAACCAACTCATGGAGACCAGGGCGGGGTCCGTGTGGGACCAGGTTGTCCGTCTGGACCTAACCAGGCACTCATGGATACTAGGGTGGTCAGTGTGGAGACCAGGTTGTCCTCACCAACTCATGGATAGTAGTGGGTGGCTGGTGGACGGTTGTCCGTCAAAATACCAGCCAAGCTCTGTCCTCAGTGGTGTGGAGACCAGCTGAAGGGAGGATGATCTCAATATGGAACCAGACCCAGTGTTCACCCTCCGCTGTCCCAGCTTTAGATTAAATGTCAATTAGTGTGGATTACCATCACAGGGTTCTAAATGTCAAGAGAGACCAGGTAGCGATATTTCCAAGTTCTAGAATCAGCTTTTTATTCCGTGTTAAAGAACATTCCGTCAGAGAGAGACAGAGGCCTGGGAAAAGACTAGCATTTGATTACAACTCATTTTTTACCATGGACAGCATCCCAAATGGCACCCTATTCCCTCATGGATTAAGGCTGGCTGGGGGAAAATAGTGCAATAAATAGGGAGCCAATTGGGACAAAGCCCTCATGGATACTAGGGTGGCTATTCAAGTTGGCTCCACTATTGGATTTAGTAGGCAGGGTGAAAAACCAACTCATGGATTGGTGGCTGGTGGACAGTTGTCCTCACCAACTCATGGATACTAGGATAGCAGGGCATAGCCTGGGCTTTGGAACTAGGGTGGCTGGGGGACAGTGTTTTAAATCATGGATACAGGGTGACAGAACAAACCCCTCAAACAGGACTAAGCTTACAGCCCCGCTCAGCATTAAGAGATACCCAGAAAACATTCAGACAGAACAAACCCCTTCAAACAGGACTAGAGGCTTTAGCTTACAGCCAACTCAGCATTCAGAGATACCCAGAAAACATTCAGACAGAACAAACCCCTTCAAACAGGACTAGAGGCTTTAGCTAACAGCCCCAAATGGCACTCAGCTATATTAAGAGATACCCAGAAAACATTAGACAGGACAAACCCCTTCAAACAGGACTAGAGGCTTCTGAGGTTGCCACAGCCCCGATACCCTCAGCATATTAGGGTGGCTGAGATACCCAGAAAACATTCAGACAGAACAAACCCCTTCAAACAGGACTAGAGGCTTTAGCTTACAGCCCCGCTCAGCATTAAGAGATACCCAGAAAACATTCAGAAGTGGATTTCATTTCATTTCACACCAGCCCTATTATTTCTTTAGTCTGTCGTTCTGTAAAACCAAGGCTGTGTTATGATGATAGTCTACTCCAGATATACAGTACCAGTTAAACTTTGACACACCTACTCATTCAAGGGCTTTCTTGCCAAGAGTGTGCAAAGCTGTCATCAAGGCAAAAGGATGGCTACTTGAAGGATCTCAAATAGAAAATTTTGATTTGTTTAACACTGTTTTGGTTACTACATGATTCCATATGTGTTATTTCATAGTTTTGATGTCTTCACTATTATTCTACAACGTAGAAAATAGTAAAAAACAAAATAAAGACCTTGGAATGAGTAGGTGTGTCCAAACGTTGGACTGGTCCTGTTTACAATGAATGAGGATTGTTGCTTGTATTCATTCAGCTAAATCTCTCTAGTTAGAACTCAACATAAACCTTGTACTGTTTTTCTTCAACAAAGACGTGTGTGATTAGTGATGAACACACTTTCATGCAGGTTTTATTTTCTCATTTACATCAACGACCAGGGGAATAGTTACAGGGGTGAAGAATGAGCCAATTGGAAACTGGGGATGACTAGGTGAGCGTGATGGTATGTGGGCCAGATTGGGAATTTAGCCAGGACACCAGGGTTAACACCCCTACTCTTATGATAAGTGTCATGGGATCTTTAGTGACCATAGAGAGTCGTGACCCCCATTTAACATCCCATCAAAAAGACAGCACCCTGTGACTGTTCCCAATCACTGCCCTGGGGAATTGGGATATTTTTTTTTTCAGCCCAGAGGAAAGTGTTCCTCCTACTTCCAACACCCTTCCAGCATCTGGTCTCCCATCCACAGACCGACCAGGACCGATCCTGCTTATCTTCAGTGGCAAGCCAGCAGTGGGATGCAGGGTGGTATGGTTCAATTACAATAACAATATAGTCACATTTAGCATCAAATACTGTAACAAATACAGCCAGCACTAAAACAAACCAACCAAACAGCCTCCTCACCTGATTGTGGAAGTTGAGCATGGTGGTGGTCTCTATATCCTTCTTCCCAAGGATCTCCATCTTGACCGGCGACGAGGGGAACTTCCAGGAGAAGTAGTCCAGGAAGTCTGGCAGGTAGGAGGCCGCCCCATGGATGATGCCCATGACGTAGTGAGCTGCCTGGGATGACGTGTCCTCGCTGAAGGCTAGGGTAACAAACTCCTGGGCGAACTGCTGCATCTCCGCTGGAGACAGGGCCGAGAGCTCGCTGCAGTAGGCGTGTGCCACCAGGGCTCCACCGTTGGGTTGTTCCTCCACGTGGATAAAGCGGGCCAACTCCAGGTTCTCAAAGCCAGGCTGGGGGCACCGTGGCTGGGGGATCTGAAGGGGGGATGTCATAGGGGAAGCTGGGTCCCAACTACTAATGCTACTGCTACTGCTATTGCTGCTGCTCCATAGGGGCTTGGAGAGGGACAGAGTTGGAGAGGGGCTGTAGCAGTTCTCCTGTTTGATGGATGAGGTGGTGGAGGTGTGGTGGTGGTGGACGGGGAGCGGGGGTTTGAACTCTGTGTGGCCGTGGTGGTGGTGGTGGTGAGGCTGTTGTTTGGAGGCCAGGCCTGCATGGAGCTCAGAGAGGAGACCAGCACACACGGTCTGGCTGGACCTGCTGTACATCTTGGGATGTTTCCACTTCTCCTTTTCTCTCTCACTCTCTTTGTGTTTCTTCTTCTTTTTCTTCACCTTTTTAATCTGGAGCTCTGAGTTTATCTGGGGTTTCTGCTTGTCTACAGAGAGCAGAGAGGGGAGAGAGAGCAGAGAGAGAGAGAGAGAGAGAGAGAGAGAGAGAGACTGGGGATGGTGAGGTGAGCAGAGAGGGAGAGAGGGGCAGAAAGAGAGAGAGCATGTCTGGAACTAGGGGGTTCAAAATGATAATGTGAATCTAATAAAAGCAGCTGAATCTGAAGAACACCTGCATGAATCAGATTCACTACTACCCAGAGCATGTCTGGAATCTGGAATGATATTTTTTTTCAGCGCAGAGGAGAGATGCACTACTACCCAGAGCATGTCTGGAATCTAGAGAGAGATTCACTACTACCCAGAGCATGTCTGGAATCTAGAGCAGTGGGATGCAGGGAGAGAGATTCACTACTACCCAGAGCATGAATCTGGAATCTAGATCAGAGAGAGAGAGATTCACTACTACCCAGAGCATGTCTGGAATCTGAGAGAGAGATTCACTACTACCCAGAGCATGTCTGGAATCTAGAGAGAGAGATTCACTACTACCCAGAGCATGTCTGGAATCTAGAGAGAGATTCACTACTACCCAGAGCATGTCTGGAATCTAGAGAGAGAGATGCACTACTACCCAGAGCATGTCTGGAATCTAGAGAGAGCCTGAGAGATGCACTACTACCCAGAGCATGTCTGGAATCTGGAGAGAGATTCACTACTACCCAGAGCTGGTCTGGAATCTAGAGAGAGAGATTCACTACTACCCAGAGCATGTCTGGAATCTAGAGAGAGAGATTCACTACTACCCAGAGCATGTCTGGAATCTAGAGAGAGAGATTTACAGAGCATGTCTGGAACTACCCAGAGCATGTCTGGAATCTAGAGAGAGATTTACTACTACCCAGAGCATGTCTGGAATCAGAGAGAGAGATGCACTACTTCCCAGAGCATGTCTGGAATCTAGACCCAGAGAGATGGAACTACTACCCAGAGCATGTCTGGAATCTAGAGAGAGATGACTACTACCCAGAGCATGTCTGGAATCTAGAGAGAGAGATTCACTACTACCCAGAGCATGTCTGGAATCAGAGGAGAGAGAGATTCACTACTACCCAGAGCATGTCTGGAATCTGGAGAGATTCCACTACTACCCAGAGCATGTCTGGAATCTAGAGAGAGAGATTCACTACTACCCAGAGCATGTCTGGAATCTAGAGAGAGAGAGAGAGATTCACTACTACCCAGAGCATGTCTGGAATCTGGAGAGAGAGATTCACTACTACCCAGAGCATGTCTGGAATCAGAGAGAGAGAGATTCACTACTACCCAGAGCATGTCTGGAATCTGGAAGAGAGAGAGAGAGATGGCACTACTACCCAGAGCATGTCTGGAATCTAGAGAGAGAGAGATTCACTACTACCCAGAGCATGTCTGGAATCTAGAGAGAGAGAGAGAGAAATGCACTACTACCCAGAGCATGTCTGGAATCTAGAGAGAGATTCACTACTACCCAGAGCATGTCTGGAATCTAGAGAGAGATTCACTACTACCCAGAGCATGTCTGGAATCTAGAGAGAGAGAGAGAGATGCACTACTACCCAGAGCATGTCTGGAATCTAGAGAGAGAGATTCACTACTACCCAGAGCATGTCTGGAATCTAGAGAGAGATTCACTACTACCCAGAGCATGTCTGGAATCTAGAGAGAGAGAGATTCACTACTACCCAGAGCATGTCTGGAATCTAGAGAGAGAGAGAGATTCACTACTACCCAGAGCATGTCTGGAATCTAGAGAGAGATTCACTACTACCCAGAGCATGTCTGGAATCTAGAGAGAGAGAGATGCACTACTACCCAGAGCATGTCTGGAATCTAGAGAGAGAGAGATTCACTACTACCCAGAGCATGTCTGGAATCTAGAGAGAGATTCACTACTACCCAGAGCATGTCTGGAATCTAGAGAGAGATTCACTACTACCCAGAGCATGTCTGGAATCTAGAGAGAGAGATGCACTACTACCCAGAGCATGTCTGGAATCTAGAGAGAGAGAGATGCACTACTACCCAGAGCATGTCTGGAATCTAGAGAGAGAGATTCACTACTACCCAGAGCATGTCTGGAATCTAGAGAGAGATGCACTACTACCCAGAGCATGTCTGGAATCTAGAGAATCAATGAGCAGAGGAGAGGAGGAAGAGAGGAGGAAGAGAGGAGGAAGAGAGGAGGAAGAGAGGCGGCTCTGGTTGAGGAACAACTACTTCCATCAATACATGAAGACCTTCATTAGCCTTGTATTATTACCATGGTCCCAACTATAGGCCTCACTGCTTCAGCCAACTCCTCTGACTACTGACACGTGGCATGATTATATTACCACCCAAAAGGAGCAAAACAACTGGGCTTATAATTAGACACAGAGGACAACGTAGTAATTATTACGATTGAATTACAGTAACCAGAGAGCTTGGACACCACTGTTAGAAAACTGTAATAAACTGGATTCAGTCCAGGGGGTGGAACTGGGAAGCAGCCGCAGCAGTCCAGGGGTGGAACTGGGAAGCAGCCGCAGCAGTCCAGGGGTGGAACTGGGAAGCAGCCGCAGCAGTCCAGGGGTGGAACTGGGAAGCAGCCGCAGCAGTCCAGGGGTGGAACTGGGAAGCAGCCGCAGCAGTCCAGGGGTGGAACTGGGAACAGCCGCAGCAGTCCAGGGGTGGAACTGGGAAGCAGCCGCAGCAGTCCAGGGGTGGAACTGGGAAGCAGCCGCAGCAGTCCAGGGGGTGGAACTGGGAAGCAGCCGTAGCAGCCCAGGGGGTGGAACTGGGAAGCAGCCGCAGCAGTCCAGGGGGTGGAACTGGGAAGCAGCCGCAGCAGTCCAGGGGGTGGAACTGGGAAGCAGCCGCAGCAGTCCAGGGGGTGGAACTGGGAAGAGCCGCAGCAGTCCAGGGGGTGGAACTGGGAAAGCAGCAGTCCAGGGGGTGGAACTGGGAAGCAGCCGCAGCAGTCCAGGGGTGGAACTGGGAAGAGCCGCAGCAGTCCAGGGGTGGAACTGGGAAGAGCCGCAGCAGTCCAGGGGTGGAACTGGGAAGAGCCGCAGCAGTCCAGGGGTGGAACTGGGAAGAGCCGCAGCAGTCCAGGGGGTGGAACTGGGAAGAGCCGCAGCAGTCCAGGGGTGGAACTGGGAAGCAGCCGCAGCAGTCCAGGGGGTGGAACTGGGAAGCAGCAGTCCAGGGGGTGGAACTGGGAAGCAGCAGTCCAGGGGGTGGAACTGGGAAGAGCCGTAGCAGCCCAGGGGGTGGAACTGGGAAGCAGCCGCAGCAGTATACATCCCAAATGGCACCATAGACCCTGTTTAGTGCACTACTTTTGACCATGGCCAGATTGTGCCATTTGGACACAGAACCATTCAGAGACAGAGCCACTGTAGGCGGGTCCGTTTGGCATCTCATCAGAACCAGAGAACTGTCTAACGTTTTCAGATCACCTGCCAAATGACCCGTTGTTACCTGCCTGCTGCTACCTGTGGGAAGCAGCTCTTTCAGAGCAGCCAAAATAACAGCCTGATAGGTGATCTCCATGCTCTGCTCTCTTTAGTCTCTGTACAAGACTAACCAGCTTCTACTCCCAAGCCTGAAGACTCCTGAACACCCAGGCCCCCCCCTCTTCTACACTGCTGCTACTCTCTGTTATTATCTATGCATAGACACTTTAATAGCTCTACACACATGTACATATTACCTCAACTAACAGGTGCCTCCGCACATTGACTCTGTACCGGTACCCCTGTATACAGCCTCGCTATTGTTATTTTACTGCTGCTCTTTAATTATGTTATTTTTATTAGGTTTGATTTGATTGGGAGTCCCACCGGAGTCCCACAGGAGTCCCACCGGAGTCCCACCGGGCGGCACAGTTGGCCCAGCGTCGTCTGGGTTCAGCCGGTGGAGGCCTCATTGGAAATAAGAATTTGTTCTTAACTGATTTGCCAAGTTAAATATAATAAAATATCTGTTAATATTTTAAATTTAAATCACTAGTGGCTGCTTTTCAGAAATTACATCAAGGTTATGACTGAAAAAAAGAACAAAAGACATGGAACAAAATTTGAAAAACACTGAGGATTAGAGTGAAAATGTTACTGGCTGTCAAAGTCCACACACCAGAACTTGTGATGGTAAAAAAATATATTTTAAAAATAAAAAAATAAAGGTTTTTATTGATAGTTCCATATTGCGATATGGATGACATTATATAGATGCTTTGACTCAAAGTATTGATTTGTAAAAAAAAATAAGAAAAAGCTGTATTTTTCATCGTAGAAGCTTGTTCTCCTTTTTAAATAGTGAGTCAACATGTTTTCAGCACCATTTCCATGACTGTGACTCATTTTCTCGTCTCTCCACAGCAGACATATTGTGAGCAATATGTTTGACATTAAATCACAATATATCTTGGCCAGGTCGCAGTTGTAAATGAGAACTTGTTCTCAACTAGCTTTCCTGGTTAAATTAAAAAGGTGAAATAATTATTTTTTTTTTTTTTAAATATATATAGAATTGTGAAAGTCCCAATGCATACACTTTAAATAATGCCACCTTAAAGTTTACATATCTTACAATACTCATCTCATATGTATATACTGTATTCTATACCATCTACTGCATCTTGCCTATGCCGCTCAGCCATCATTCATCCATATATTTATATGTACATACAGTCATTCACCCTTTTAGATGTGTGTATTAGGTAGTTGGAGAACGGCTAGATATTACTGCAGTCAGAACTAGAAGCACAAGCATTTCTCTACACTCGCATTAACATCTGCTAACCATGTGTATGTGACCATTAACATCTGCTAACCATGTGCATGTGACCATTAACATCTGCTAACCATGTGCATGTGACCATTAACATCTGCTAACCATGTGCATGTGACCATTAACATCTGCTAACCATGTGCATGTGACCATTAACATCTGCTAACCATGTGTATGTGACCATTAACATCTGCTAACCATGTGTATGTGACCATTAACATCTGCTAACCATGTGTATGTGACCATTAACATCTGCTAACCATGTGTATGTGACCATTAACATCTGCTAACCATGTGCATGTGACCAATAAAATTATTTGAGTGTATCGACACCTCAGTATCGTGTTGATATAGTATAGTGAGGTCACTGGCAATTCAGCCCTATTCAGAACCTCAGTATTGAGTCATATATATTTGTATGTTATGCTGGTTGTGTGTGGACTGACTTCTCCACTACACACATCAACAAAACCACCCAGCCATAAGATCCAGCTCGACTGCCCTTTAAAGTAGACAGCACAGCACAGGTTGTCTGATCCGTCACAGACACCCTGCCACGCCCAAACATTCCCAGACACCCTGCCACGCCCAAACATTCCCAGACACCCTGCCACGCCCAAACATTCCCAGACACCCTGCCACGCCCAAACATTCCCAGACACCCTGCCACGCCCAAACATTCCCAGACACCCTGCCACGCCCAAACATTCCCAGACACCCTGCCACGCCCAAACATTCCCAGACACCCTGCCACGCCCAAACATTCCCAGACACCCTGCCACGCCCAAACATTCCCAGACACCCTGCCACGCCCAAACATTCCCAGACACCCTGCCACGCCCAAACATTCCCAGACACCCTGCCACGCCCAAACATTCCCAGACACCCTGCCACGCCCAAACATTCCCAGACACCCTGCCACGCCCAAACATTCCCAGACACCCTGCCACGCCCAAACATTCCCAGACACCCTGCCACGCCCAAACATTCCCAGACACCCTGCCACGCCCAAACATTCCCAGACACCCTGCCACGCCCAAACATTCAGACACCCTGCCACGCCCAAACATTCAGACACCCTGCCACGCCCAAACATTCAGACACATTTCAAAGCCCACCGTCTCCCACTCCTCTGTGGCATAATAATAGTACAACAACAACAACAACATGATATGTTGGTATACAGGTAACTGCCAAAATAAAGGAAACACCAACATTGTATGTCAAAGGGCACTGGGCCACCACGAGCCGCCAGAACAGCTTCAATGTGCCTTGGCATAGATTCTACAAGGGGCTGGAACCAAACATTACATCATTTGCTGTTTTGTTGATGGAGGTGGAAAACGCTGTCTCAGTCACCGCTTCAAAATCTCCCGTAAGTGATGAATTGGGTTGAGATGTGGTGACTGGCATATGGTGAAACGGCAGATCTGGTGACAGACGGCAGGGTGAATATGGTGACAGACGGCAGGGTGAATATGGTGACAGACTGCAGGGGAATATGGTGACAGACGGCAGGGTGAATATGGTGACAGACTGCAGGGGAATATGGTGACAGACTGCAGGGGAATATGGTGACAGGCGGCAGGGGAATATGGTGACAGGCGGCAGGGTGAATATGGTGACAGACGGCAGGGGAATATGGTGACAGACGGCAGGGGAATATGGTGACAGATGGCAGGGGAATATGGTGACAGAGGGCAGGGGAATATGGTGACAGACGGCAGGGGAATATGGTGACAGGCGGCAGGGGAATATGGTGACAGACGGCAGGAGATTATGGTGAAACGTCAGCAAGTTGAGCTGCGTTCGTCACTGAAGCTCCTGCCGAACGAGCCCCAACAAATCACCCCTCTTTCAGAGTCCCAGAAATCTCTTCTTCTATCCACGGTAGTCAAAATAACAGGCGACTGGGCCTGGACAGCACTTTTAAACATGACCCTAAGCACCATGGGATGTTAATTCCACACCTGTGTAGAAACAACTTTGCATCCCTCATTTACTCAAGTGTTTCCTTTATTTTGGCAGTTTCCAGTAGACTCGTATACATGGTAGCGACTAGTCCGAGCCTGTGGTTATTTTGGTACGCGTGTTGCTCACGCGTGATGCGTGTGCGTATATGGCAGGATGGTGTAGCTAGGAGCACATGGCTGTCAGAACAGGGGAGCCTGCTACAGTGACATGGCCTGGTTCAGAGGAGCTGCTGCTTCACTATAGCCCCAACACACACACACCTCTGGAGCACGTTCACCACCATATGACAGGATACACACACACACAGAGAGAGAGAGCGAGAGAGACACAGAGAGAGCGAGAGACACAGAGAGCGAGAGAGAGCGAGAGACACAGAGAGCTAGAGAGAGAGAGCGAGAGAGAGCGAGAGAGAGCGAGAGAGAGCGAGAGAGAGCGAGAGAGCGAAACAGAGAGAGCGAGAGACACAGAGAGAGCGAGAGACACAGAGAGAGCGAGAGAGAGAAACGGAGAGAGCGAGAGAGACACAGAGAGAGCGAGCGACAGAGAGAGAGCGAGTATGCGGGGTAGAGAAGGAGAGGGGGGAGCAGGAGAAAAACAGAGTGAGCGAGGCAGTGTATTATACTGTGATGCTGTTAATCCACAGAGCTCTAGCTCCCCCCCCCCCCTCTCCACTCTACCATTTTACAAGTAGGACAACAGGCCAGACAGTTATTCAAACCATGATCCGTGTGTGAGACAGAGGTCAGATGTGTCTAAACAGACAGTCAGAGTTTATCAAAACGGAGCTTAGGTGGTGGGCGTGGCAACAGTCGGCGCTGCTGAATTTTAGAGGCCCCTATCTTGACGATGTAGATTTGTTTATGTTTTTTTAAAGCATCTTTCAGACAATTTCCTGCAATTCTATCCATTTCTCCATGGCAAATGCTTTGTTTGTTTTGCTCAAACAGAAAATCAATACTGCTAAATTCATAGTTTTTTTTTTTCTATTCTCCCTGACTGTCTAGCTTTTATTTTGGCAATGTTCGTTCTCAAAGATTATATAATAAAAACATTAAAGGGTCCATTATAATTTCTTCATACTTTGTGACGGGTTTCAGTTTTAAATTCACACTGAAAAACGTTTTTCCATCTCAAAAACAGATTGTGGGACTTCAGGCGGCTCGCCCAAGGATTTCAATGACAGGAAACACCCTGCCAGTACACACACAGAGAGCATGTGCCTCACAGCTGGAGAGGACATACAACCAGCCCCTAAAGTGTATAATCCACTAAATGCTATGAAACAAACACTACAAATAATGTGACTCATAGTAGACTGGGAGAGGGTTTAATGTGACTCATAGTAGACTGGGAGAGGGTTTAATGTGACTCATAGTAGACTGGGAGAGGGTTTAATGTGACTCATAGTAGACTGGGAGAGGGTTTAATGTGACTCATAGTAGACTGGGAGAGGGTTTAATGTGACTCATAGTAGACTGGGAGAGGGTTTAATGTGACTCATAGTAGACTGGGAGAGGGTTTAATGTGACTCATAGTAGACTGGGAGAGGGTTTAATGTGACTCATAGTAGACTGGGAGAGGGTTTAATGTGACTCATAGTAGACTGGGAGAGGGTTTAATGTGACTCATAGTAGACTGGGAGAGGGTTTAATGTGACTCATAGTAGACTGGGAGAGGGTTTAATGTGACTCATAGTAGACTGGGAGAGGGTTTAATGTGACTCATAGTAGACTGGGAGAGGGTTTAATGTGACTCATAGTAGACTGGGAGAGGGTTTAATGTGACTCATAGTAGACTGGGAGAGGGTTTAATGTGACTCATAGTAGACTGGGAGAGGGTTTAATGTGACTCATAGTAGACTGGGAGAGGGTTTAATGTGACTCATAGTAGACTGGGAGAGGGTTTAATGTGACTCATAGTAGACTGGGAGAGGGTTTAATGTGACTCATAGTAGACTGGGAGAGGGTTTAATGTGACTCATAGTAGACTGGGAGAGGGTTTAATGTGACTCATAGTAGACTGGGAGAGGGTTTAATGTGACTCATAGTAGACTGGGAGAGGGTTTAATGTGACTCATAGTAGACTGGGAGAGGGTTTAATGTGACTCATAGTAGACTGGGAGAGGGTTTAATGTGACTCATAGTAGACTGGGAGAGGGTTTAATGTGACTCATAGTAGACTGGAGAGAGGGTTTAATGTGACTCATAGTAGACTGGGAGAGGGAGAGGGTTTAATGTGACTCATAGTAGACTGGGAGAGGGTTTAATGTGACTCATAGTAGACTGGGAGAGGGTTTAATGTGACTCATAGTAGACTGGGAGAGGGTTTAATGTGACTCATAGTAGACTGGGAGAGGGTTTAATGTGACTCATAGTAGACTGGGAGAGGGTTTAATGTGACTCATAGTAGACTGGGAGAGGGTTTAATGTGACTCATAGTAGACTGGGAGAGGGTTTAATGTGACTCATAGTAGACTGGGAGAGGGTTTAATGTGACTCATAGTAGACTGGGAGAGGGTTTAATGTGACTCATAGTAGACTGGGAGAGGGTTTAATGTGACTCATAGTAGACTGGGAGAGGGTTTAATGTGACTCATAGTAGACTGGGAGAGGGTTTAATGTGACTCATAGTAGACTGGGAGAGGGTTTAATGTGACTCATAGTAGACTGGGAGAGAGGGTTTAATGTGACTCATAGTAGACTGGGAGAGGGTTTAATGGACTCATAGTAGAGAGAGAGAGGGTTTAATGTGACTCATAGTAGACTGGGAGAGAGAGAGGGTTTAATGTGACTCATAGTAGACCGGGAGAGGGAGAGGGTTTAATGTGACTCATAGTAGACTGGGAGAGGGTTTAATGTGACTCATAGTAGACTGGGAGAGGGTTTAATGTGACTCATAGTAGACTGGGAGAGGGTTTAATGTGACTCATAGTAGACTGGGAGAGAGAGAGGGTTTAATGTGACTCATAGTAGACTGGGAGAGAGAGAGGGTTTAATGTGACTCATAGTAGAGAGGGTTTAATGTGACTCATAGTAGAGAGAGGGTTTAATGTGACTCATAGTAGACTGGGAGAGAGAGAGGGTTTAATGTGACTCATAGTAGACTGGGAGAGTTTAATGTGACTCAGTAGACTGGGACCACGGTTTCAGTGATCTCTACAGTCTAGAGAGGCTTTAGATCCTCACTAACAGGCCACTGATGACCTAATCTAGGACAAGCTGACGCTCAGACTAGTAGACAGAGACTGAGCTTGCTGTGCATACAAACAAACCTCCAGTGTCACAGTGCAGGGTCTAAGTTATCTAGTAATCTGCCTGCACCCAAAACACCAGTTATAAACACAGAGACCGATAGTCGACTGGAAAAGCCTGCAGGAAGTGTAGGAATATGATAGATTCATTTTGCACTGGGAGGAGAGAGGGTTTAATGTGACAAAGCAAGCAAGTGCTAAATATTTGCTCAAGGAGTACAGTTTTGTTCAAACATAATTCATTCCTGAGGAGAGGCACATGACATTGAGAACAGTTTCCCCCTGCACAGCATCTGCACAGCATCAGTTTCCCCCTGCACAGCATCTGCACAGCATCAGTTTCCCCCTGCACAGCATCAGTTTCCCCCTGCACAGCATCAGTTTCCCCCTGCACAGCATCAGTTTCCCCCTGCACAGCATCAGGTTTGCACAGCATCTGCACAGCATCAGTTTCCCCCTGCACAGCATCTGCAGCATCAGTTTGTGACCAGCAGCATCAGTTTCCCCCTGCACAGCATCAGTTTCCCCCTGCACAGCATCTCCCCCTGAGCATCAGTTTCCCCCTGCACAGCATCAGTTTCCCCCTGCACAGCATCAGTTTCCCCCTGCACAGCATCAGTTTCCCCCTGCACAGCATCAGTTTCCCCCTGCACAGCTGAAGCAGCATTTGACAGAGCACCAAACAATGCCACTGAAATCGTTCCAAAATGGCAGAAATTGATCGACACCCTAAAGCCACATGAATGGAACTGACAGTGTGCGTGTTCCAAAATCCACAGTAAAATGTACAATCAGTGGTGAAGAAGAGGAAGTCAATTATCTGTGTCACAGCCTGGGCTTGACTGCTGAACGCAAACAGTGTCCCTAGATGATTACCAGACTGACACCGTCTGTCTAGTGGTGACATACTGACAGTCTGTCTGTCTAGTGGTCTCTGGGTAATATAGGCCCTTCAAACACAGACACACATCCTCAAAGCTCAGTGTGACTACTACACTAAAGCAGCCATGTTTTTCCTGTTGATTTCCAATTGTTGTTTTTCCTTTGAATCCTACTTCTCTTTCTCTGCCATGACACAGCGCATCGCCTCTGTTGAGTAATAAGATGATCCTCAACACATGGGGCTCTCAGTGGTGCGTACTGAGACCCCTCCTGTACTCCCTGTTCACCCACGACTCCAACACCATGACACAGCGCTGATCCTCAACACACGGGGCTCTCAGTGGTGCGTACTGAGACCCCTCCTGTACTCCCTGTTCACCCACGACTCCAACACCATGACACAGCGCTGATCCTCAATCCACAGGGGCTCAATCAGTGGTGAAGACTGAGAAGTCCTTATCCCTGTTCACAGCCACTTGACTGCCAACACCATGACACAGCGCTGATCCTCAGACACATGGGGCTCTCAGTGGTGCATACTGAGAGTCTCCTGTAGTGGTCCCTGTTCAGGCCCTTCACTCCAACACCATGACACAGCGCTGATCCTCACTAAACAGCCGGGTTTTTCAGTGGTGCAATTGAGACCCCTCCTGTACTCCCTGTTCACCCACGACTCCAACACCATGACACAGCGCTGATCCTCAACACATGGGGCTCTCAGTGGTGCGTACTGAGACCCCTCCTGTACTCCCTGTTCACCCACGACTCCAACACCATGACACAGCGCTGATCCTCAACACACGGGGCTCTCAGTGGTGCGTACTGAGACCCCTCCTGTACTCCCTGTTCACCCACGACTGCGTGGCGGCGCACGACTCCAACACCATTAAGTTTGCTGACGACACGACAGTGGAAGGCCAGAACACAGCCTATAGGGAGGAGGTAAGTGACCTGGCAGTGTGGTGCCACGACAACCTCACCCTCAACGTCAGCAAGACAAAGGGAACGGAGGGCCGAGCACGCCCCCATTCTCATCGACGGGAGTGGAGTTGGTCGAGACGAGCACGCCCCCATTCTCATCGACGGGAGTGGAGTTGGTCGAGACGAGCACGCCCCCATTCTCATCGACGGGAGCGGGTCGAGACGAGCGCGCCCTCATTCTCATCGACGGGAGTGGAGTTGGTCGAGACGAGCACGCCCCCATTCTCATCGACGGGAGTGGGTCGAGACGAGCAGGCCCCCATTCTCATCGACGGGAGTGGGTCGAGACGAGCACGCCCCCATTCTCATCGAGGGGAGCGGGTCGAGAGTGGGTCGACGAGCGCGCCCTCATTCTCATCGACGGGAGTGGGTCCACATCACCTCCGTTTCTTCTGTGTCCACATCACTAATGAATTATCATGGTCCTCACACACCAACCCAGTCGTCAAGAAGGCACGACAACAGAGGCTGAAAAGATTTGGCCTCAGATCCTCAACAAGTTCTACAGCTGCACCACAGAGAGTATCTTGGCTGGCTGGATCACCGCCTGGTATGGCAACAGCTTGGCAATTCAAACAAACAGAGGGTAGTGCTCTACAGAGGGTAGTGCTCTACAGAGGGTAGTGCTCTACAGAGGGTAGTGCTCTACAGAGGGTAGTGCTCTACAGAGGGTAGTGCTCTACAGAGGGTAGTGCTCTACAGAGGGTAGTGCTCTACAGAGGGTAGTGCTCTACAGAGGGTAGTGCTCTACAGAGGGCAGTGCTCTACAGAGGGCAGTGCTCTACAGAGGGCAGTGCTCTACAGAGGGTAGTGCTCTACAGAGGGCAGTGCTCTACAGAGGGCAGTGCTCAACAAGGGGTAGTGCTCAACAAGGGGTAGTGCTCTACAGAGGGCAGTGCTCTACAGAGGGTAAGGCTCTACTGAGGGTAATGCATACAGCCCAGTACATCACTGAGGCAGAGCTCCTTGTCATCCAGGACCTCTATACCAGGCGGATGAGACAGCGCCGGGTGGAGTGAGTCCCGGATGAGACGGCGCCGGGTGGAGTGAGTCCTGGATGAGACGGCGCCGGGTGGACCTGGAATCCTGTCCTTTCTACTCACATTTCCATCTTAAAACACACTCCATAACATATATAAACACACACTCCATAACATATATAAACACACACTCCATAACATATATAAACACACACTCCATAACATATATAAACACACACTACATAACATATATAAACACACACTACATAACATATATAAACACACACTACATAACATACAAACACACTACATAACATATATAAACACACTACATAAAATATAGTGACTGTACTGAAGACTGCTAGGTGGTATTAGCAGAGGCTCACTCCTAGGTCTCCCTCCTGCTAGGACTGATCAGCACCACACAGGAAGGGCAGCCTGCTCCGTTTCCTGTCCCCAGTCAGAGGGACAGACACAGGCCTGAGACTCCCAGCTCAGCCTCAGAGACCAGGCTCAGTCACACTGCAGTGCAATAGTAGTAGTAGTCACCACACTATGAAAATGAATACTCACTATCCTACACATTCTGCCGTGGATTCTGCTGTCGGAGTGACTCAAACATCACAACGCCAGAGAGGGCACCATGCCATGACAAACACACTCCTGAAAGCAACATTTTTTAAATGGGAGATTCTCCCTGACTGTCTAGCTTTTATTTTGGTGATTGTTAGTTCACAAATATGATCTTATTTAAAAATATATATATCCATTATATTGTCTACATACCTTGTCTTTTTTTAAACTTCTGAACATTCTGTAGGTGGCCGGAAAAAAACACTTCAGCGACTCGCCCAACTATTTTCTGTGTGTGTGTGTGTGTGTGTGTGTGTGTGTGTGTGTGTGTGTGTGTGTGTGTGTGTGTGTGTGTGTGTGTGTGTGTGTGTGTGTGTGTGTGTGTGTGTGTGTGTGTGTGTGTGTGTGTGTGTGTGCAAGGGGCAGAAGAGAGGGAAATCTGAGTCTGTGTTGCCTTGCTGCGATAGTCAAGCTCCTCACTGTTAGTCCTCAGCTGGGGTGTAGAGCCATGACCTTTACAGCAGACTGGTGTTGTGCTGAAAGACTCACAGTCAGTGTAGTAGTCATATTGATAGAGGGGGCTGGAGTACAGCATTAAGAGCAGTCAGACACACACACAGTCAGTGTAGTGGTCATATTGATAGAGGGGGCTGGAGTACAGCATTAAGAGCAGTCAGACACACACACACACACAGTCAGTGTAGTGGTCATATTGATAGAGGGGGCTGGAGTACAGCATTAAGAGCAGTCAGACACACACACACACACAGTCAGTGTAGTGGTCATATTGATAGAGGGGGCTGGAGTACAGCATTAAGAGCAGTCAGACACACACACACACACACAGTCAGTGTAGTGGTCATATTGATAGAGGGGGCTGGAGTACAGCATTAAGAGCAGTCAGACACACACACACACACACAGTCAGTGTAGTGGTCATATTGATAGAGGGGGCTGGAGTACAGCATTAAGAGCAGTCAGACACACACACACACACACACACACACAGTCAGTGTAGTGGTCATATTGATAGAGGGGGCTGGAGTACAGCATTAAGAGCAGTCAGACACACACACACAGTCAGTGTAGTGGTCATATTGATAGAGGGGGCTGGAGTACGGCATTAAGAGCAGTCAGACACACACACACAGTCAGTGTAGTGGTCATATTGATAGAGGGGGCTGGAGTACAGCATTAAGAGCAGTCAGTCACTCACACACACACACACACACACAGGCAGTGTAGTGGTCATATTGATAGAGGGGGCTGGAGTACAGCATTAAGAGCAGTCAGTCACACACACACACACACAGTCAGTGTAGTGGTCATATTGATAGAGGGGGCTGGAGTACAGCATTAAGAGCAGTCAGTCACTCACACACACACAGTCAGTGTAGTGGTCATATTGATAGAGGGGGCTGGAGTACAGCATTAAGAGCAGTCAGTCACACACACACACACAGTCAGTGTAGTGGTCATATTGATAGAGGGGGCTGGAGTACAGCATTAAGAGCAGTCAGACACACACACACACACAGTCAGTGTAGTGGTCATATTGATAGAGGGGGCTGGAGTACAGCATTAAGAGCAGTCAGTCACTCACACACACACACACACACACAGGCAGTGTAGTGGTCATATTGATAGAGGGGGCTGGAGTACAGCATTAAGAGCAGTCAGTCACACACACACACACAGTCAGTGTAGTGGTCATATTGATAGAGGGGGCTGGAGTACAGCATTAAGAGCAGTCAGTCACTCACACACACACAGTCAGTGTAGTGGTCATATTGATAGAGGGGGCTGGAGTACAGCATTAAGAGCAGTCAGTCACACACACACACACAGTCAGTGTAGTGGTCATATTGATAGAGGGGGCTGGAGTACAGCATTAAGAGCAGTCAGACACACACACACACACACACAGTCAGTGTAGTGGTCATATTGATAGAGGGGGCTGGAGTACAGCATTAAGAGCAGTCAGTCACTCACACACACACACACACACAGGCAGTGTAGTGGTCATATTGATAGAGGGGGCTGGAGTACAGCATTAAGAGCAGTCAGACACACACACACAGTCAGTGTAGTGGTCATATTGATAGAGGGGGCTGGAGTACAGCATTAAGAGCAGTCAGTCACACACACACAGTCAGTGTAGTGGTCATATTGAGAGGGGGCTGGAGTACAGCATTAAGAGCAGTCAGACACACACAGAAAGAGGGGTCAGGGCCACTGTACTAAGCAGACCACCAGTCATAGTGTTAGGACTGTGCACAGATCTGTCCAATGGTGCAAATGATTGAGCACAGCCAACAATATACTGGCTACCTCTTTCAGCACGTCAACCAGAGTAATACACAGTGCCCTCTGCTAACACACACACCAGAAATTCATTTGTGGACTTTTGAATGTGCATACACACATACACTGTTGGGTGTGTGTACATATTGGTACACTGGTATGGCTGAAGGACAGACCGGTATAAATAGCAGCAGAGTAAACTGATACAGACCTCTGCTCTGTCAGCCTCACGTCACATTAACACAACACCCACTGACTGGCTGGCTGGGAGGCTTCCCTCTGACTACCACTGACTGGCTGGCTGGGAGGCTTCCCTCTGACTACCACTGACCGACTGGCTGGGAGGCTTCCCTCTGACTACCACTGACCGACTGGCTGGGAGGCTTCCCTCTGACTACCACTGACCGGCTGGCTGGGAGGCTTCCCTCTGACTACCACTGACCGGCTGGCTGGGAGGCTTCCCTCTGACTCCACCACTGACCGACTGGCTGGGAGGCTTCCCTCTGACCACCACTGACCGGCTGGCTGGGAGGCTTCCCTCTGACCACCACTGACCGGCTGGCTGGGAGGCTTCCGTCTGACTCCACCACCGACTGACTGGCTGGGAGGCTTCCGTCTGACTCCACCACCGACTGGCTGGCTGGGAGGCTTCCCTCTGACTACCACTGACTGGCTGGCTGGGAGGCTTCCCTCTGACTACCACCGACTGGCTGGCTGGGAGGCTTCCCTCTGACTCCACCACCGACTGGCTGGCTGGGAGGCTTCCCTCTGACTCCACCACCGACTGACTGGCTGGGAGGCTTCCCTCTGACTCCACCACCGACTGACTGGCTGGGAGGCTTCCCTCTGACTCCACCACCGACTGACTGGCTGGGAGGCTTCCCTCTGACTCCACCACCGACTGACTGGCTGGGAGGCTTCCCTCTGACTCCACCACCGACTGACTGGCTGGGAGGCTTCCCTCTGACTCTACCACCGACTGACTGGCTGGGAGGCTTCCCTCTGACTACCACCGACTGACTGGCTGGGAGGCTTCCCTCTGACTCCACCACTGACCGGCTGGCTGGGAGGCTTCCCTCTGACTCCACCACTGACTGGCTGGCTGGGAGGCTTCCCTCTGACTCCACCACTGACTGGCTGGCTGGGAGGCTTCCCTCTGACTCCACCACTGACTGGCTGGCTGGGAGGCTTCCCTCTGACTCCACCACTGACTGACTGGCTGGGAGGCTTCCCTCTGACTCCACCACCGACTGACTGGCTGGGAGGCTTCCCTCTGACTCCACCACCGACTGACCGGCTGGGAGGCTTCCCTCTGACTACCACTGACTGACCGGCTGGGAGGCTTCCCTCTGACTACCACTGACCGACCGGCTGGGAGGCTTCCCTCTGACTACCACTGACCGACCGGCTGGGAGGCTTCCCTCTGACTACCACTGACCGACCGGCTGGGAGGCTTCCCTCTGACTACCACTGACCGACCGGCTGGGAGGCTTCCCTCTGACTACCACTGACCGACCGGCTGGGAGGCTTCCCTCTGACTACCACTGGCTGGCTGGGATGCTTCCCTCTGACTACCACTGGCTGGCTGGGAGGCTTCCCTCTGACTACCACTGACTGACTGGCTGGGAGGCTTCCCTCTGACTACCACTGACTGACTGGCTGGGAGGCTTCCCTCTGACTACCACTGACTGACTGGCTGGGAGGCTTCCCTCTGACTACCACTGACTGACTGGCTGGGAGGCTTCCCTCTGACTCCACCACTGACTGGCTGGCTGGGAGGCTTCCCTCTGACTCCACCACTGACTGGCTGGCTGGGAGGCTTCCCTCTGACTCCACCACTGACTGGCTGGCTGGGAGGCTTCCCTCTGACTCCACCACTGACTGGCTGGCTGGGAGGCTTCCCTCTGACTCCACCACTGACTGGCTGGCTGGGAGGCTTCCCTCTGACTCCACCACCGACTGGCTGGCTGGGAGGCTTCCCTCTGACTCCACCACCGACTGACCGGCTGGGAGGCTTCCCTCTGACTCCACCACTGACCGACCGGCTGGGAGGCTTCCCTCTGACTCCACCACTGACCGACCGGCTGGGAGGCTTCCCTCTGACTACCACTGACCGACCGGCTGGGAGGCTTCCCTCTGACTACCACTGACCGACCTGACTGACTAGCTGGGAGGCTTCCTTGACTACCAGGCATGGGATGCTTCCCTCTGACTACCAGTCTAAATAAATACCACTGGCTGGCTGGGAGGCTTCCCTCTGACTACCACTGGCTGGCTGGGAGGCTTCACCTCGGACTCCACCACGCTGGCTGCCTGACTGACAGCTGTCTGACCCGGCACAGCATGCCACTCTAACAGTCTAAATAAATAAAACTCTGGCTGCCCGGCACGCTGCCCGGCACGCTGCCCGGCACGCTGCCCGGCACGCTGCCCGGCACGCTGCCCGGCACGCTGCCCGGCACGCTGCCCGGCACGCTGCCCGGCACGCTGCCCGGCACGCTGGATCATGTCATGGGCATTGTGTAAGGTCAGGAAAATGGCAGCAGGGACTTGGCAGTTCATTCCCACCACACCAGTCATTGCAGCCTATTTAAAAGCAGGTTGAGGAGAGGGCACGCTGCTAGTTAAAAGACAGATGCAGCTACCACTGATAATATAGCACAATTATTACATCATTATTGCTATTACACAACTATGAATAATTTGGCAGCACTTAGGCCAGTCTCTGTCACAGATATATAGGACAACATCAGATATGAATAGCTTAGGCTCACAGTGGGCCAAATGTGGTCAAAACATACGTTGATTCACATGGGGGGAGACCGAGAGAGAGGGAGACCGAGAGAGAGGGAGACCGAGAGAGAGGGAGACCGAGAGAGAGGGAGACCGAGAGAGAGGGAGACCGAGAGAGAGGGAGACCGAGAGAGAGGGAGACCGAGAGAGAGGGAGACCGAGAGAGAGGGAGACCGAGAGAGAGGGAGACCGAGAGAGAGGGAGACCGAGAGAGAGGGAGAAGAGAGAGGGAGATAGAAGGGGAATCATAAGATAGCCATCTGTCTCAGCGAAACTCTGAATTGGAGAACAGGAGTCTGTTTGTGTGACTGAACCATCTAGTGAACACAGCCTACTCTCAGGGCACCTCCCTCCCAAATAGCACCCTATTCCCTATATAGTGCACTACCCTGGTCAGAAGCACTATAAAGGGAATAGCGTGCCATTAGGGATCAGCCAACTCTCTGCCTGAGCCAGAACCATCGCTTCAGCAGCTGTTCCAGTTAAAGGCTTTAGTCACAGGCTGAGTATTTTGGACCCTGGTTACAGCCCTGCCACTCTGGGCCCTGGTTACAGCCCTGCCACTCTGGGCCCTGGTTACAGCCCTGCCACTCTGGGCCCTGGTTACCGCCCTGCCACTCTGGGCCCTGGTTACAGCCCTGCCACTCTGGGCCCTGGTTACAGCCCTGCCACTCTGGGCCCTGGTTACAGCCCTGCCACTCTGGGCCCTGGTTACAGCCCTGCCACTCTGGGCCCTGGTTACAGCCCTGCCACTCTGGGCCCTGGTTACAGCCCTGCCAAGGACATACTCTGGGCCCTGGTTACAGCCCTGCCAAGGACATACTCTGGGCCCTGGTTATAGGCCTGCCAAGGACATACTCTGGGCCCTGGTTATAGCCTAGCCCAGCCAAGGACATACTCTGGGCCCTGGTTATAGCCTAGCCCAGCCAAGGACATACTCTGGGCCCTGGTTATAGCCTAGCCCAGCCAGGGACATACTCTGGGCCCTGGTTATAGCCTAGCCCAGCCAAGGACATACTCTGGGCCCTGGTTATAGCCTAGCCCAGCCAAGGACATACTCTGGGCACTGGTTATAGCCTAGCCCAGCCAAGGAAATACTCTGGGTCCAAGGTATACGCCTAACTCGGGTCTGGAGTTTATCCTGGTCAGGTGATGAGGTAAAGTAAAACTCCTGTCCCTAACCAGTTTCCAGTGCTGATGCTCTACGGGAGGCACCCTGCCTGGTCAACAGTAAGGAGCAAACCCTGAATGTAGCTACTCTCTATACTGATCTCTGGTCAACAGTAGTACACTAGACAGGGTGAATGGTCAACAGAAAGGAGGAAACCCTGAATGTAGCTACTCTCTATACTGAGCTCTGGTCAACAGTAGACAGGGACCAGGGTGAATGGTCAACAGTGGTACACTAAACAGGGACCATTTGAAACAACCATGTCACATCATTATCAACATACCTTTCTGAAGGAGCTTCACCTCTCCGTTCTCCCTCTTGATCTCATTCATCACTTTGTGTTTCTTCTTCTTCTTCGTCTTGTCCTTACTGCTGTGGTCTGAAAGAGAGGGGAGGACAGAGAGAAGTTAGGGTGAGGCCTTGAGGGTCCTTTCAGGAGAGGGGCAGGTTATGGTACAGTAGAAAGACTCACTCTCCCCAGTAATTCAGCCTGCATCCTAAATGAGAATGGCACCCTATCCCCTACATATGGAACCCTATTCCCTAAAGGCCCTGGTCTAGAATAATGCAGAAATGGCACCCTATTCCCTACATATGGAACCCTATTCCCTCTTGGCCCTGGTCTAGAATAATGCAGAAATGGCACCCTATCCCCTACATATGGAACCCCATTCCCCAATGGCCCTGGTCAAGAGTAATGCAGAAATGGCACCCTATTCCCTACATATGGAACCCTATTCCCTAAAGGCCCTGGTCTAGAATAATGCAGAAATGGCACCCTATTCCCTACATATGGAACCCTATTCCCTCTTGGCCCTGGTCTAGAATAATGCAGAAATGGCACCCTATCCCCTACACATGGAACCCTATTCCCCAATGGCCCTGGTCAAGAGTAATGCAGAAATGGCACCCTATTCCCTACATATGGAACCCTATTCCCTAAAGGCCCTGGTCTAGAATAATGCAGAAATGGCACCCTATTCCCTACATATGGAACCCTATTCCCTCTTGGCCCTGGTCTAGAATAATGCAGAAATGGCACCCTATCCCCTACATATGGAACCCTATTCCCCAATGGCCCTGGTCAAGAGTAATGCAGAAATGGCACCCTATTCCCTACATATGGAACCCTATCCCCTAAAGGCCCTGGTCTAGAATAATGCAGAAATGGCACCCTATTCCCTACATATGGAACCCTATCCCCTAAAGGCCCTGGTCTAGAATAATGCAGAAATGGCACCCTATTCCCTACATATGGAACCCTATTCCCTAAAGGCCCTGGTCTAGAATAATGCAGAAATGGCACCCTATTCCCTACATATGGAACCCTATCCCCTAAAGGCCCTGGTCTAGAATAATGCAGAAATGGAACCCTATTCCCTAATGGCCCTGGTCAAGAGTAATGCGTCATTTGGGATGCAGACTGACTCTGTAATTTACTGATTCCCAACTGCTTTCCAGTCTGAAGGACGACAGGATCTCACAAAGACAGACAGACTTTTACAAGACAGGCCATCGCTGACATTTGAGGAAAGCAATTTAAAGGACGTCGCTGAAATGCGATCTCAAGATTTTCAGCCGTTAAAAACACACAGGACAACGTAATTAGTGGTATCACTGATGACTACTTGATCGGTAGCTAGCATGATTATACAAGCTCGGCATTATGGGACAGTTTAACAAACGGCAGGTCGAAAAGTATTAATGCCAATTTACAGGAACTGCAGTAAAATGTCAAACTGCAAAGAACATGAGCAAAATAGTTTTATATGAAAATGATAATACTATTTAATACAATTATAATCTAGGCCTAGTCATTTATGAACACGTCGTAGGTGACAAAAGGGCCCCGAAACAGCAAGGTAAAATCGGCAGCAAGTCTGGAACCAACAGGACCCTGAACAGCATCTTCCCCCGAGCCATAAGACTGATAAATACTTCAATAGTTCACCAAACTAACTACACACCAAACAGCTCCACAGGACTGTGTACATGGAGCCTTTTTTGCACTAACTTTGACTCATCACATACGCTTCTGCCTCGTCAAATCAAATGTTATTCGTTGCATGAGCTGAATACAACTACTGAATACAACTACTGAATACAGCAGGTGTAGTAGACCTCACAGTAAACTGCTGAATACAACAGGTGTAGTAGACCTTACAGTGAACTGCTGAATACAACAGGTGTAGTAGACCTTACAGTGATATGCTGAATACAACAGGTGTAGTAGACCTCACAGTGAAATGCTGGATACAGCAGGTATAGTAGACCTCACAGTGAAATGCTGAATACAGCAGGTGTAGTAGACCTCACAGTGAAATGCTGAATACAACAGGTGTTGTAGACCTTACAGTGAACTGCTGAATACAACAGGTGTAGTAGACCTTACAGTGAACTGCTGAATACAACAGGTGTAGTAGACCTTACAGTGAACTGCTGAATACAACAGGTGTAGTAGTACAGTGAACTGCTGAATACAACAGGTGTAGTAGATCACAGTGAATACAACAGGTGTAGTAGACCTTACAGTGAACTGCTGAATACAACAGGTGTAGTAGACCTCACAGTGAACTGCTGAATACAACAGGTGTAGTAGACCTTACAGTGAACTGCTGAATGCAACAGGTGTAGTAGACCTTACAGTGAACTGCTGAATACAACAGGTGTAGTAGACCTTACAGTGAACTGCTGAATACAACAGGTGTAGTAGACCTTACAGTGAACTGCTGAATACAACAGGTGTAGTAGACCTTACAGTGAACTGCTGAATACAACAGGTGTAGTAGACCTTACAGTGAACTGCTGAATACAACAGGTGTAGTAGACCTTACAGTGAACTGCTGAATACAACAGGTGTAGTAGACCTTACAGTGAAACTGCTGAATACAACAGGTGTAGTAGACCTTACAGTGAACTGCTGAATACAACAGGTGTAGTAGACCTTACAGTGAACTGCTGAATACAACAGGTGTAGTAGACCTTACAGTGAAATGCTGAATACAACAGGTGTAGTAGACCTTACAGTGAACTGCTGAATACAACAGGTGTAGTAGACCTTACAGTGAAATGCTGAATACAACAGGTGTAGTAGATTTACAGTGAAATGCTGAATACAACAGGTGTAGTAGACCTTACAGTGAACTGCTGAATACAACAGGTGTAGTAGACCTTACAGTGAAATGCTGCTGAATACAACAGGTGTAGTAGACCTTACAGTGAACTGCTGAATACAACAGGTGTAGTAGACCTTACAGTGAACTGCTGAATACAACAGGTGTAGTAGACCTTACAGTGAAATGCTGAATACAACAGGTGTAGTAGACATCACAGTGAAATGCTGAATACAACAGGTGTAGTAGACATCACAGTGAAATACTGAATACAACAGGTGTAGTAGACCTTACAGTGATATACTGAATACAACAGGTGTAGTAGACCTTACAGTGAACTGCTGAATACAACAGGTGTAGTAGACCTTACAGTGAAATGCTGAATACAACAGGTGTAGTAGACCTTACAGTGAACTGCTGAATACAACAGGTGTAGTAGACCTTACAGTGAACTGCTGAATACAACAGGTGTAGTAGACCTTACAGTGAACTGCTGAATACAACAGGTGTAGTAGACCTTACAGTGAACTGCTGAATACAACAGGTGTAGTAGACCTTACAGTGAACTGCTGAATACAACAGGTGTAGTAGACCTTACAGTGAACTGCTGAATGCAACAGGTGTAGTAGACCTTACAGTGAACTGCTGAATACAACAGGTGTAGTAGACCTTACAGTGAACTGCTGAATACAACAGGTGTAGTAGACAGTGATATACTGAATGCAACAGTAGAAATGAACTACTGAATACAACAGGTGTAGACATAGTGACTGAATGCACAGGTGTAGTGACCTTACATGAACTGAATGCAACAGGTGTAGTAGACCTTACAGTGAACTGCTGAATACAACAGGTGTAGTAGACCTTACAGTGAACTGCTGAATACAACAGGTGTAGTAGACATCACAGTGATATACTGAATACAACAGGTGTAGTAGACCTTACAGTGATATACTGAATACAACAGGTGTAGTAGACCTTACAGTGATATACTGAATACAACAGGTGTAGTAGACCTTACAGTGATATATACTGAATACAACAGGTGTAGTAGACCTTACAGTGATATACTGAATACAACAGGTGTAGTAGACCTTACAGTGATATACTGAATACAACAGGTGTAGTAGACCTTACAGTGATATACTGAATACAACAGGTGTAGTAGACCTTACAGTGATATACTGAATACAACAGGTGTAGTAGACCTTACAGTGATATACTGAATACAACAGGTGTAGTAGACCTTACAGTGATATACTGAATACAACAGGTGTAGTAGACCTTACAGTGATATACTGAATACAACAGGTGTAGTAGACCTTACAGTGATATACTGAATACAACAGGTGTAGTAGACCTTACAGTGATATACTTACTTATGAGCACTTTCCCAACAACGCAGAGAAAAATAATGTCCAGTGAAAGAAATACAAATAATACAAGGGGGGTCAAAAAGCGGTAGAAGACATGTAAACACAGGGCCTGTTTACTAAGGTCTTCCAGTACAAACCCTTAAATCTGACACGTGTCACACCCCTGGAATGTGTGCAAGCTGCAAATTCAAACGTTGGGCCCAAATGTTTTGCAGCCAAAAGGGAGAAGTTACAGTATTGAACAGCATGAGGCTTCCGATTGTTCAATAACTTGTTACTCATTCATATCAAACAATAAGTGACTCATTACTCCCTACTGGGGATTTTATCAGCCTAAAACGGCACCTAAAATATTACTCCCTACTGGGGATTTTATCAGCCTAAAACGGCACCTAAAATATTACTCCCTACTGGGGATTTTATCAGCCTAAAACAGCACCTAAAATATTACTGCCTACTGGGGATTTTATCAGCCTAAAACAGCACCTAAAATATTACTCCCTACTGGGGATTTTATCAGCCTAAAACAGCACCTAAAATATTACTCCCTCCTGGGGATTTTATCAGCCTAAAACAGCACCTAAAATATTACTCCCTACTGGGGAATTACCAGCCTAAAACAGCACCTAAAATATTACTCCCTACTGGGGATTTTATCAGCCTAAAACAGCACCTAAAATATTACTCCCTCCTGGGGATTTTATCAGCCTAAAACAGCACCTAAAATATTACTCCCTCCTGGGGATTTTATCAGCCTAAAACAGCACCTAAAATATTAATCCCTACTGGGGATTTTATCAGCCTAAAACAGCACCTAAAACCATTGATACTATATAACATTCAGAAATTCAATAAATAGACTATCAACATTCGGGACATTCCACCAGGGTCATAGGAATTACTATAAGTGTTGGTGCTCTCTCTGCCAAAGACGTGTTGGATGTGTGTGAGAGAACAGGGCAGATAAAAGCAAATGTATTTATGAAGCCCTTTTTACAATCAGCAGATGTCACAAAGTGCAACAGAAACCCAGCCTGAAACCCCCAGACAGAAAGCAATGCAGATGTACTGTTTAGTAACAGAATGACGGCACCAACAGCAACCCAGCCTGAAACCCCAAACAGAAAGCAATGCAGATGTACTGTTTAGTAACAGAATGACGGCACCAACAGCAACCCAGCCTGAAACCCCCAGACAGAAAGCAATGCAGATGTACTGTTTAGTAACAGAATGACGGCACCAACAGCAGACCTTCATTCTGTTATTAAACTTTGCATCTGCCCTGTTGTTCAAGTAAATGTGTTCTTGTGAAATGTTCCATGGACATTGTTAAATGTCGTCCTTGTGCATCGAGGTGAATGATTTGTTTCAATTTGACATCATTGATGTGTTTGACATCTAGATTTTTCACTTTAAAATGTGTCTAAGCAACACTCTTACCCTGGAATAGCCCCGTCTCTCTCTCTCTCTCTCTGCTTGACTTGAGTTCAAGTCCTCCAGCTTTCACATCTCTCCCTCTCAACAGCCTTCTGTCCTACCAGCTCACACCTGCTTATCTCAATGGAGCCAAAACACCTGAACTTGGAATCCAACAGCAATGCAGAAGGCCTGATATTTAATTACTGAGAATAAACTCCAGGTGAACTTGGAATAGAATTATGTTATTTTAAACTTTAAATTACCTTGAAATACATAGAATTATAAATGATATTTTGCACTTTAAATTGCCGTAGAATAGATAGAATTAGAATATAAACTTGAATGTATATTTTTTAGGCCAACTTGTAATCATCCTGTTATACATCGAACCAGAACGCTGGAATATTTATTTTATCCCGTTTTAAGTATCTGTTACAAGGTCCCTCTAATGTCCTGGGGAGGGAGGGGGGTCCGTTTTATAATACCCACAGTCTTTATTTCTCCCACATTGGTCAAATGTAAGAAATTAATTAGTCCTAAAAGATTGGATCCAAACTAAACGGTATGAATAACATCCTGTGTGTTAGAATGCCAGTTTGAGACAGATCTATTCATGTGGTTGATAGTGGCAGCACGCATGTAATAATATTCAGAGGTAGAGAGAGCTGTTCCCTGACTCCGCTGCCTCCCTCGCTGCTCTGCTGTTATTTGGGGGCGTGGTGGTGATACAAAAACAACAGTGGCTGCCGATTGTTTATTAAACCGTCATTTGAACACAGTCTTAAAACCACCCGTTACAATTAAAACCCCACTTCTGTGTAGGCCTAACAATCGGTCAATGTTTCGCAAACACGTCTCTAACGTTCTCCCAGAGCGTAATGCTGATCTTACAGTTGTTTGTTTATACAACCATGTCAAATTTGTTCCGCTCTGGTTTATCAATTGTATTTCCCGTTTGAATTGAACTAAAAACGTGCGTTTGTAAAATGTGCAATAATGTTTCCACCCGTGGCCCGACATCCGAACGCTATGTAGCAGTTTGCAGAAGAACGCTCGATACTTTGTAACGTTCGAACGTGCATTTTCTACGCAGGTTCAAGAGCGGGTAAATCCGCAGCCATTAACCAAGCGAGAAGAACAGCGAAACTCGGACAAAAAAAATAAATAGAATTTCACCGTAAAAAAAAATGTCCTTATGTGTACAATCGTGGCTAGAATTAGAAATGTAAACGGTCCTTTCCAAAATAACACCAAAACTATTTGGAATAAGACGCGATAACAGACGCAGTTCTGGACTGGACACATTGTCATACTGCACAGCGCACACTGTCGGCCCCACATGCTTCATAGTCCTGAAGAGCGACAGCCACTAGCCCTGAAAAGCTAAGTGGTTAATGGACACTGACGTCTTTCTATGGACAATAACATGCAGTAACACGTTCTATTCATGTAACGTTATATCCAGCCAGCCGTTTGGTGCGTAAAATTGCGCATTCATATAAAATACCTTTTTGCAACAACTTCATCTCCCCGTTCTCCTTCTTCATTACAGTAGTGACGTTACTCAGACTGCCGCTAATATTTCCAGGAGTACCAGGGATTGGTTTATGTTTCTTCTTTTCCTTGAAATCCTTCTCTTTCTCTCGTTTTTCCTTGGTCTTTTTGGATGGTGGTTTGGTATGGGAGGCGAGGAAAGCGCTCTGCTTGAACACTGTGTGAATGGGAGGCTGGAGGGGCGCCGAGGGGTTGCTGCTCGCCTTGACGGGGCTGAAGCTCCATGTTGTCGGGATGCCTGAACTCTGCTTCTGGTGCTGCTTCTCCACTGCGCCGCCACCTCCCCCTGCACCTCCTTCCCCATTTAGTTTCTTAGGTTTAAGGCTCTTCTCGTCGTTTCGGACTCGCTTGGACGGCGGCGGGTGAATGTCCCGGGAAGACGGCGGCCGGGTGTCCGACGCTAGTTTCGGTTCTTTAGATTTGGCGAGCGGGCTTTTGGTCGCTGCACCAAAGTGAATGAAGCTCAGTGACTCCGCCATCTTGGGGCTCTCTGTATTTACTCTCCCGACCGCTGTTTGTGCTAGGCAGGCATAGAGGGGCGGAGTCTGGTGGCTAACTGACAGGCAGGCCAGGTTGGAGGTGGTGTCTGGAGTGTAATGATTGGTGCGAGGAGAAATGGGACACATTACGCGGGAAACAGTCTGCAGAACACTTAACTCTGTGTAGAGGATATATAAACCTGTCTTCATTATTTACAACAGATTATGACATTAGGCTTCATAACATTACAACATTAGCTAACCTAAGGTAATTTATTTACATGTGTTTATAGGGACCCCTTTATTAGTGTCTGATTTAACACCACAAATAAATATATTATAGGCTCCTCTAAACTCTATTAATAAATGTATTAAAACTGAGGTTCAGTTTAATAAATGAATAGTCCATTAGGCTTTCACAATCAATGTGCCAAGTTTTGTGCAATGTACAAGGAAAGTGTTCTGGTACTTGCGCTTGATCCTTCCGACATTGTGTGACCATCTGGTCCTTTGACCTGCGGCAGGTGGGCCAGGGTTCAGAGCGTTGGGCCAGGGTTCAGAGCGTTGGGTTCAGAGCGTTGGTCCAGGGTTCAGAGCGTTGGGCCAATAAGGTTGTGTATGTGTGTGACCCATCATGGGTGGATGGGAAATGGCCTGGGCAGAGAGAGAGCAGAGCACCACCTCAACCCTGGCTGGCCCTGGGGCTTAGCTTTGGCTGACACACTTCTCACTGGTGCACTCATGTGGAGAGAGAGATGGGGGGACAGGAGTGGCTGTCTAGTGGTGAACTCACTGAGACAGAAAGCCGTGCTCCTATAGGCCTAGCCAGACCTATTCACTGAGGTGGACTTCCAATGAGATCAAAAATATAAAACAGTACATCCTGGGTCAGATAAACCTGCAACTTGGGATCGGAACAACCTTACCTTCTGCTCAGACAGTCTTTTATTTAACAGTTGAAGTCCCATTGAGGTCAGAAGACCTCTTTCCTAAGGGAGATTCTGACTGCATTTTTCCATCACAAAAAAAAATCCCGTCTGTTACAGCCATAGATACCGTTTTAGTAAGCTACTGTGCACAACCACCAGCTGTCTCTGTGTGAATGCTGTAATGTGGGGGTTTATACATGCTTTTATCTATTGACAAACTGCAGGCGATGATTGAAGGTCTATTTAGTGCTGCTGGCCACAACACAGACTCACCTGCTGCCTGCCATTTACAGGTGCCAACTGCTCACAGAGAGGGAGGAAAATAGCTGTTTTGACAATTCCCTCTGGATGTGTTCATTGTTGAGTATTTCTCTGTAAGTGCTCTCAGAGCAAATTATGAGTAAAAAAATGTTTTACTTTGAATTATCCAGGTTAGTCTTTGTGATTATAAAACACATGTTAAAACAGACCCAGATGGCCCTAATGCTACATGCAATTACAATGTTACCAAGTATACACAGATAGAATGTTGTTCAGTGACCTTACTGGACCATCAGGGACATGTGCGCATCATGAAACCATTCATGGTCATACTACATCGTCATTGCAATGTTTTAAAGTATCTACTCTTGTGTGAAATGCCTACTTCGAGAGGTCGTGTTCAGTGACCTTACTGGACGATCAGGGACATGTGCGCATCATGAAGCCATTCATGGTCATACTACATCGTCATTGCAATGTTTTAAAGTATCTACTAATGTGTGAAATGCCTACTTCGAGA
This sequence comes from Oncorhynchus gorbuscha, assembly GCF_021184085.1. Taxonomy (NCBI): domain Eukaryota; kingdom Metazoa; phylum Chordata; class Actinopteri; order Salmoniformes; family Salmonidae; genus Oncorhynchus; species Oncorhynchus gorbuscha. Next base: position 20,756 of record NW_025746610.1, on the reverse strand, counting down.
GGTCGTGTTCAGTGACCTTATTGGATGATCAAGGGCAGGTTTTCACCATGGTTACATGGTCAATCACAGATTAATTTAATCAGCCCCATGCAGGTTTGCTGAGGCAATTTATTTTCTCATGAGAGTTGACAGGAAACCAGAGAGTTTGCTCAATACTCATTCTGAAAACAGTACAGTCCTCCCCCTTGCCCCTCAGAGCAACATACAGTGAGAGATGACAGTCCAGAACAGCAAGCCACGCACTAGTATTACATAATCCCAGTTGTGCTTCAAGTCTGTCCGTGGCGTGCGTTAGCAATCTAAAAACAGCCTACGACAGAATATCTCAGACCAGCCAGGAAGTCCCTTCGCAATTACTTCAAGGTAAACCAAGTCATGCTATGCCACTGATGCAGAATAAAAATGTCCTTGCATTAGTCCCCTTTTCTGGTGACACCAATGCCAGTTCAACCACAGAGCGAGAGAACATAGAACACTGAAACAGACGAATAGAATACTCGGAGATAATACCGGCCCTCCGTGTTCTGAATCACTTCTCACCAATCAGCTTCTCTGAAATCATGTGTGAGTGCAGACAGTGGCAGTCAAGACATCGCTGCATCGGTCCATTGCAATTATATATATATATATATATATATATATATATATATATATATATACATACATACACAGGATACACTGATCACAGAGATATGCGGCCTTGAGTTCAGCATGTCAGGGTGAAATATATGTCTGTACGGTTTGTTCTGTTTAAGACGTACAAGTTGTAGAACCAGAGTTCAAACTGAAGCGGGAGCAGCGCAGACAGACTGTGTGGTAACCAGGCACTGAAGTAGACAAGTGGATGCTGTTACGGCCAGTCATGTCTGCAACATCCGTCTTCTCTTTGGAAACAGAAACACTACTCTGGCATTAAATAGGAACCCATCTTCCTTTCCCAAGCAATAGGGAGGAGTTGGCACACCATGAACAACATAGGCTACATACACCAGCTGCTTGGACCATTCTACCACTGACAGTCATGTGAAGTGTATTGGAACAAACCAAGGCTACATACAACAGCTGCTTGGACCATTCTACCACTGACAGTCATGTGAAGTGTATTGGAACAAACCAAGGCTACATACAACAGCTGCTTGGACCATTCTACCACTGACAGTCATGTGAAGTGTATTGGAACAAACCAAGGCTACTGCATATAGCTGCTTGGACCATTCTACCACTGACAGTCATGTGAAGTGTATTGGAACAAACCAAGGCTACATACAACAGCTGCTTGGACCATTCTACCACTGACAGTCATGTGAAGTGTATTGGAACAAACCAAGGCTACATACAACAGCTGCTTGGACCATTCTACCACTGACAGTCATGTGAAGTGTATTGGAACAACCAAAGGCTACATACAACAGCTGCTTGGACCATTCTACCACTGACAGTCATGTGAAGTGTATTGGAACAAACCAAGGCTACATACAACAGCTGCTTGGACCATTCTACCACTGACAGTCATGTGAAGTGTATTGGAACAAACCAAGGCTACTGCATATAGCTGCTTGGACCATTCTACCACTGACAGTCATGTGAAGTGTATTGGAACAAACCAAGGCTACATACAACAGCTGCTTGGACCATTCTACCACTGACAGTCATGTGAAGTGTATTGGAACAAACCAAGGCTATTGCATATAGCTGCTTGGACCATTCTACCACTGACAGTCATGTGAAGTGTATTGGAACAAACCAAGGCTACTGCATATAGCTGCTTGGACCATTCTACCACTGACAGTCATGTGAAGTGTATTGGAACAAACCAAGGCTACATACAACAGCTGCTTGGACCATTCTACCACTGACAGTCATGTGAAGTGTATTGGAACAAGCCAAGGCTACTGCATATAGCTGCTTGGACCATTCTACCACTGACAGTCATGTGAAGTGTATTGGAACAAACCAAGGCTACATACAACAGCTGCTTGGACCATTCTACCACTGACAGTCATGTGAAGTGTATTGGAACAAACCAAGGCTACTGCATATAGCTGCTTGGACCATTCTACCACTGACAGTCATGTGAAGTGTATTGGAACAAGCCAAGGCTACTGCATATAGCTGCTTGGACCATTCTACCACTGACAGTCATGTGAAGTGTATTGGAACAAACCAAGGCTACTGCATATAGCTGCTTGGACCATTCTACCACTGACAGTCATGTGAAGTGTATTGGAACAAACCAAGGCTACTGCATATAGCTGCTTGGACCATTCTACCACTGACAGTCATGTGAAGTGTATTGGAACAACCAAGGCTACTGCATATAGCTGCTTGGACCATTCTACCACTGACAGTCATGTGAAGTGTATTGGAACAAACCAAGGCTACTGCATATAGCTGCTTGGACCATTCTACCACTGACAGTCATGTGAAGTGTATTGGAACAAACCAAGGCTACTGCATATAGCTGCTTGGACCATTCTACCACTGACAGTCATGTGAAGTGTATTGGAACAAACCAAGGCTACTGCATATAGCTGCTTGGACCATTCTACCACTGACAGTCATGTGAAGTGTATTGGAACAAACCAAGGCTACTGCATATAGCTGCTTGGACCATTCTACCACTGACAGTCATGTGAAGTGTATTGGAACAAACCAAGGCTACTGCATATAGCTGCTTGGACCATTCTACCACTGACAGTCATGTGAAGTGTATTGGAACAAACCAAGGCTACTGCATATAGCTGCTTGGACCATTCTACCACTGACAAGTCATGTGAAGTGTATTGGAACAAACCAAGGCTACTGCATATAGCTCACTATATGGTGGTATTCAAGATGAGGTTAATCAATAGATGCAAACTGATATTTTGATTAGCTATGTAGCTAAAGATACTGTACACATGTGTGTGTGTGTGTGTGTGTGTGTGTGTGTGTGTGTGTGTGTGTGTGTGTGTGTGTGTGTGTGTGTGTGTGTGTGTGTGTGTGTGTGTGTGTCATTAAGCCACAAAGCACTTCCCAACTGTGTTATTCTCACCAGATCATGTTGAAGGATGCACCACGACTACTAGGCACACTTATTAATAAATCAATGCACAGCTACACTTTCTCAATAATTATCTGAGAGACTAGTCCAGGACCCGAGCCAGATAAGTGAAGAAGAGTGTTGGCCAGGACACAATTCATTCCAGATGTATATCTTTATTCATTAAACCGAGGTTCCTCAATGGGACCAGTAGCTTCGGAAATGAAACGTGTAAGTAATGTAATTGGAACACGTGAGCCCAATACATACCAGAAACCTGCCCCCCATAGAAGTGTGTGTCGGTGTGACAAGCCTCATCAATAACTCCTCCACCTCTAGTCACAGGGAGGAAGTGTGTGTCAGTGTGACAAGCCTGATCAATAACTCCTCCACCTCTAGTCACAGGGAGGAAGTGTGTGTCAGTGTGACAAGCCTGATCAATAACTCCTCCACCTCTAGTCACAGGGAGGAAGTGTGTCAAACACAGGGTGGAAACCCCCAGGTGTGTGGGAACTCATTTCATTGAAAACATACTAAAACCCTTCCAATTGAAGTGTGTGTCATGCATCATATGTGCCAACCCAGTGAGAAAATGTGTCACATTAGATGGATAAAACCCAGGTGGACGTGGACCTTATATGGAACCATGTGTGTGTGTAAAACCCCAGGTTGATGGAGAACTCTAGCTGAGCTCACTTCCTGCCAAGTCCCAAGTTAGTGAATGTACCCTCTGGACACCTACAGCATGATCACACACACACACACACACACACACACACACACACACACACACACACACACACACACACACACACACACACACACACACACACACACACACACACACACACACACACACACACACACACACACACACACACTGTGTCTCTCATTCCTCTGGGTTGCAGTCAGTCTCACATACACTAGGCCTGTATGTGTCTGTGTGGTTTGTTCTTTATGGTCTCAGTCGATCATAAAGCTCATGTTTGATCACTAGGGAGGAGGACTCCACGTCCTCATCCACCCCCCCCCCCGGGGGCAGGGAGTTTAACAACACACACAGAATTCCCCCCCACACACATCCACAGAGAGAGAGAGAATCCACACACCCACAGAGAGATTTCCCCCACACACAGAGGGAGAGAATCACCACACACACACAGAGGAAGCCCCAGCGCTACTCCTCCCCCAGCCCCTCTAGAGACTTTTAAAAACAGTGTAGGAAAACAAGGAAGCATGTTCTACTTGATGTCTTTAGTCTTTACTGACGGGTCCATTGATTTCTGCAAAATACAAACAGGTCTGCGTTGTGTGGGAGGAGGAGGGGTGTCAGAGAGGGTCTGTGACCCAAAAAGGCACCATGTTCCCTATATAGTGCACTACTTTTGACCAGAGCCCCCATAGGGCCCTATTCCCTACATAGTGCACTACATTTGACCAGAGTCTGGTGTGTTCATAAGTAGTGGACTATATAGGGAATATGGTGCCATTTGGGATGCAAGCAGTTTCCAAGAGGAGTTGACCAACCAACACGGCTGAGCATGTCGCTACACGTGCTGCTGCTGCTGCTGCTGATGGGACTCTCCAAAAGGCACAGGCGGGCTCCAAAACAAATGCTAGTGGTAGCAGTTAGGGTCCAAGGGAATTCAACTCCAGGCCTGGAACGCCAAAGTACTCCTGGTTTAGTTCATTGATTGATTGAATCATGTCTCTGATTGGCCAGAGAGTCTAATCATCTGGCGATGTCATCACCGGGTTTTAATTAGTCTGATTAGAAGGAGCGAGAGAGAAAGAAACCCAGGAGACTTGAAGTCCTCCCGGACTGGAGTGGACTGTCCCTGTTGTAGCAGGGCAGAAACTGAAGAGAGGAGAAACAGCATATACAAAAATATCCTTTAGAATAGAATTTACAAAAAGAGAGATTATTATTACACAATCTTGAGCCTGTTTGCCATCTCAGCGAGAGGACGGCGCTATGCCAGGTCCAGCTGATTCAAAACCTTTACACGTCATTACAACAAAACCCTGCAATATTTGCTAGAACAAGAGGGCAAATCATTTACAGTAGGAGGAACATTGGGGAGGGGGAGGGGTGTCACGGACAGACTAGTTACATCTTCTGTTAATACGAATATTTAGAGGGAGCACATTAAATATTATATACCTAGTTGCCCTGTACATGTAGAAAACAATGCATATATAGCTATCGAGAAGTTAGCAAAAAAAAATGAATCAAAATAATATAACAGTAGTCCTCTGTCCCTAGTGATACATGTCTTCTTCTGTAATGTCATAATACAAGTCTAAAAGTACAGAAGATAAGAAAGTCAAGTATTTTTCTGGAATAGAAAACTAAACTAAAAGATGAATTGGGATCCAATGTGACGGATTGTTTCGGACTAAGAGTCAAATCCTAACTTGCACTTAAGACAAATTCTCTCCCATTCACATCCTCATGACTAAGTGAAAATTCAACTTAAGTGGAAGCTAGGATTTGCCCCCAAAGGGAATAAGGCAGGTTTGTATGGTCCCAGCAGAGAAGGAGATAACATCCCAAATGACACACTATTCCCTAAGTAGTGCACTACTTTTGACCAGAGCCCTATGGTCCCTGGTCAAAAGTAGTGCACTATATAGGGAATGGAGTTCCATTTGGGAAACACTTAATAGCACCAGCACACAGACAGCCCCTGGCAACTGGCACAAGTACAGCAGAAAGGTGTACCGTTGCATCCTGGGTAGATTATCTAAATTGCTTTGCAGATTGTGTTTTAGGCTTGGTCTCAAATGGCACCCTGTTACCTACGTGTACAAGAATATAACAGTGCACTATTTAGGGAATAGGGTGCCATTTCACATCTGCCCTATTAGTTAGGAAAAGGTGTCAGTGTCCAAGGATGGGACAGCACCCAGTCATCTCCTTCATACACAGTGGCCCTTGTAAGAGACAAGGTGAGGATCAAGGAGGAGGGTGGAGGAGGGCAGTGAAGGGGGCTATAGGTAGAAGTCATGATCCAATTTGTAGAGTCCACTGTGTAGGGGGTCATGATCTCCACTGTGTGGATAAGAAGCATGATCTGTCCACTGTGTAAATGAGCCATGATCAAATGTAAATGTAAATGATCATGTCCACTGTGTAGGGGGCTATCGGTAGAAGCCATGATCATGTCCACTGTGTAGGGGCTATAGGTAGAAGCCATGATCATGTCCACTGTGTAGGGGGCTATCGGTAGAAGCCATGATCATGTCCACTGTGTAGGGGGCTATAGGTAGAAGCCATGATCATGTCCACTGTGTAGGGGGCTATAGGTAGAAGCCATGATCATGTCCACTGTGTAGGGGGCTATCGGTAGAAGCCATGATCATGTCCACTGTGTAGGGGGCTATAGGTAGAAGCCATGATCATGTCCACTGTGTAGGGGGCTCCCTGGGGCCTTTGGGTTGTGTGCAGCGGTTACCGTATCCTGGAAGACAAGAGAAGAACAGTGTTACGATTAAAGCCTTTGGGACTTTTTCAGGCCACGTCACCTGACCAGGAAACATTCTGGTTCTTGGTTGTGGTTATATGTTTTGACTAGAGACCAGCGTTGTCCTGGTCAGGAACAACTCTGGTTCTTGGTTGTGGTTATATGTTTTGACTAGAGACCAGCGTTGTCCTGGTCAGGAAACATTCTGGTTCTTGGTTGTGGTTATATGTTTTGACTAGAGACCAGCGTTGTCCTGGTCAGGAACAACTCAGGGCCCTAGTTATAGTAAACAACTATAGACACAACATGACCATATTTACTATCACTTTCCCTCGTCCTCTCACTCACCCATCTCTGAGGAAGCCTTGCTCTCTGCTGTGCTGTCTACTACTGTGGTGTTGGTAGGTGATGTTTCCAGTCCTGCTGCATCTGAAATCTTCTTACTCCTCTCTCCTGACGGTTCTAGGACACAAACACACTGTGTCAGGTTTCCCTGTCACGCAGTAACACACACCACAACACACACACACACACACACACACACACACACACACACACACACAGTGTCAGGTTTCCCTGTCACACACACACACACACACACACACACACACACACACACCAGTACACACACACACACACACACACACACACACACACACACACACACACACACACACACACACACACGTTTCCCACACACACAACACACACACACACACACGTTTCCCTGTCACACCGTAGCACACACCACAACACACACACGGTCAGGGTTCCCTGTCACACAGTAACACACACACACACACACACACACGTTTCCCTGTCACACCGTAGCACACACCACAACACACACACACAGCTGTTCCTTTAATAAATGCCTACAGTCTTATCATTTCAGGGCCATTTGTGGAACAGTGTACACCTCCAGCAGACTAACTAGGAAACCTAATAAAACCAGGCAGGCTAAAAGATCAGCTTGGAGAAGTGTCAGATGAATACTACATTGGTAATTAGGTTACGCAGACAGACTGCCTCTCTGCTCCCGATTCCAGACATGACAAAACTCCTTCCAGACACGACAAAACTCCTTCCAGACACGACAAAACTCCTTCCAGACACGACAAAACTCCTTCCAGACACGACAAAACTCCTTCCAGACACGACAAAACTCCTTCCAGACACGACAAAACTCCTTCCAGACACGACAAAACTCCTTCCAGACACGACTAAAAACAAAACTCCTTCCAGACACGACAAAACTCCTTCCAGACACGACAAAACTCCTTCCAGACACGACAAAACTCCTTCCAGACACGACAAAACTCCTTCCAGACACGACAAAACTCCTTCCAGACACGACAAAACTCCTTCCAGACACGACAAAACTCCTTCCAGACACGACAAAACTCCTTCCAGACAGACAAAACTCCTTCCAGACACGACAAAACTCCTTCCAGACACGACAAAACTCCTTCCAGACAGACAGACAAAACTCCTTCCAGACAGACAAAACTCCTTCCAGACAGAAAACTCCTTCCAGACACGACAAAACTCCTTCCAGACAGACAAAACTCCTTCCAGACAGACACGACAAAACTCCTTCCAGACACATCAATGACACAAAACTCCTTCCAGACACGACAAAACTCCTTCCAGACACGACAAAACTCCTTCCAGACACGACAAAACTCCTTCCAACAGACAAAACTCCTTCCAACAGACAAAACTCCTTCCACCAGACAAAACTCCTTCCACCAGACAAAACTCCTTCCACCAGACAAAACTCCTTCCACCAGACAAAACTCCTTCCACCAGACAAAACTCCTTCCACCAGACAAAACTCCTTCCAACAGACAAAACTCCTTCCACCAGACAAAACTCCTTCCATCTGAACAGACAAAACTCCTTCCATCTGAACAGACAAAACTCCTTCCATCTGAACAGACAAAACTGCTCTCTCCTAATCACCCATCTGAAAACTCCTTCCAGCCAAAAACTGCCTTCCTAATCAGACAAAACTCCTTCCACCAGACAAAACTCCTTAATCACCAGACAAAACTCCTTCCAGAACAGACAAAACTCCTTCCATCAGAACAGAGTGATGTTTCCCAGCCAAACCCCTGACAAAACTCCTTCTAATCACCCATCTGAACAAAAGTGATGTTTCCAGACAAAACTGCTCTTCCAATCAAAACTCCTAATCACCCATCTGAACATCAGAACAGAGTGAGACAGATAAAACCCTGCTCTTCCTAATCACCCATCTGAACATCAGAACAGACAAAACTCCTTCCTAATCACCCATCTGACAGACAGACAGAACTCCTTCCAGACATTTTAGATCATTTAATGAACATGATGATTCATTTTCTAATGGACCCATCTGTGCAGAACAGAGTGATGTTTCCCAGCCAAACCCCTGCTCTCTCCTAATCACCCATCTGAACAGAGTGATGTTTCCCAGCCAAACCCCTGCTCTCTCCTAATCACCCATCTGAACAGAGTGATGTTTCCCAGCCAAACCCCTGCTCTCTCCTAATCACCCATCTGAACAGAGTGATGTTTCCCAGCCAAACCCCTGCTCTCTCCTAATCACCCATCTGAACAGAGTGATGTTTCCCAGCCAAACCCCTGCTCTCTCCTAATCACCCATCTGAACATCAGAACAGAGTGATGTTTCCTAATCACCCATCTGAACAGAGTGATGTTTCCCAGCCAAACCCCTGCTCTCTCCTAATCACCCATCTGAACAGAGTGATGTTTCCCAGCCAAACCCCTGCTCTCTCCTAATCACCCATCTGAACAGAGTGATGTTTCCCAGCCAAACCCCTGCTCTCTCCTAATCACCCATCTGAACATCAGAACAGAGTGATGTTTTAATCACCCAAACCCCCCCTCTCTCCTAATCACCCATCTGAACATCAGCTCTCTCCTAATCACCCATCTGAACAGAGAGTGATGTTTTACAGCCAAACCCCTGCTCTCTCCTAATCACCCATCTGAACAGAGTGATGTTTCCCAGCCAAACCCCTGCTCTCTCCTAATCACCCATCTGAACAGAGTGATGTTTTACAGCCAAACCCCTGCTCTCTCCTAATCACCCATCTGAACAGAGTGATGTTTCCCAGCCAAACCCCTGCTCTCTCCTAATCACCCATCTGAACAGAGTGATGTTTTACAGCCAAACCCCTGCTCTCTCCTAATCACCCATCTGAACAGAGTGATGTTTCCCAGCCAAACCCCTGCTCTCTCCTAATCACCCATCTGAACATCTGAACAGAGTGATGTTTCCCAGCCAAACCCCTGCTCTCTCCTAATCACCCATCTGAACAGAGTGATGTTTCCCCCTCAGGAGACTGTAAAGATGTGTCAGGGGTCCTGAGATCATCAAAAGGTTCTACAGCTGCAGCATCGACTGGTTGCATCACTGCCTGGTTTGGCAACTGCTCGGCATCTGACTGTAAGACACTACCAAGGGTAGTGAGAACAGCCCAGCCAGGACATCACTCAGACCACAAGGCCAGAAGCTTCCTGCCAGCCAGGACCTCTATACCAGGCCTCAGACCACAAGGCACTACAGAGGGTAGTGGGAACAGCCCAGTACATCACTGGGGCCAAGCTTCCTGCCATCCAGGACCTATATATCAGGCCTCAGACCACAAGGCACTACAGAGAGGGTAGCTTCCTGCCAGGACCTCTATACCAGGCCTCAGACCACAAGGCACCAGTACATCACTGGGGCCAAGCTTCCTGCCATCCAGGACCTCTATATCAGGCCTCAGACCACAAGGTACTACAGAGGGTAGTGCGAACAGCCCAGTACATCACTGGGGCCAAGCTTCCTGCCATCCAGGACCTCTATATCAGGCGTTGTCAGAGGAAGGCCCTAAAAAATGTCAAAGACTCCAGCCACCCTGGTCATAGACTGTTCTCTCTGCTACCACACGGCAAGCGGTACCGTAGCGCCAAGTCCTCGGTCCAAGAGGCTTCTAAATACTACCTCAACTAACCGGCACATCGACTGCATCGGTACCCCCCTGTATATAGTCTGGCCATAGTTATTTCACTGCTGCTCTTTAATTACTTGTTACTTTTCTCTCATTCTCCTCCGTATTTGTCTGAAACTGCATTGTTGTTTAGGGGCTCGTAAGTAAGCATTTCACTGTCATACACCTGTTGTATTCGGCGCATGTGACTAATAAGATGTGATTTTATGTTTTACAGCCAAACCCCTGCACTCTCCTAATCACCCATCTGAGAGGGAGGGACAAAACCACATAATATAATAATAGTAATAATAATAAATGCCATTTGAGACATCTGAGACTGACTGAGGCCCAAATGGCACTCTATCCCCTTCATAGTGCACTACTTAGGACCAGGGCCCATGCACTATATAGGGAATAGGGTTCCATTTGGGATGCATACTAGGGCTTATGTTGGGTAATGAGACCCCCCCCCTCAAGCCATCAGAGGCAGCATGGGCAGCCAATCATTTAGCCTAAACACTGAAGAGATGAGCCACCTACCTCTCTCTGCTATCTGTGCCTGTGTACTCCTCTGCTCCTGTGGAGAGAGACCGAGGACACAGATTAATAACAGGGCTGAAGAAGAGATGGAGGAGAGAGACGGAGGACACAGATTAATAACAGGGCTGAAGAAGAGATGATGGAGGAGAGAGACTGAGGACACAGATTAATAACAGGGCTGAAGAAGAGATGATGGAGGAGAGACGGAGGACACAGATTAATAACAGGGCTGAAGAAGAGATGGAGGACACAGATTAATAACAGGGCTGAAGAAGAGATGGAGGAGAGAGATTGAGGACACAAATTAATAACAGGGTTGAAGAAGAGACGGAGGACACAGATTAATAACAGGGCTGAAGAAGAGATGATGGAGGAGAGAGACGGAGGACACAGATTAATAACAGGGCTGAAGAAGAGATGATGGAGGAGAGAGACGGAGGACACAGATTAATAACAGGGCTGAAGAAGAGATGATGGAGGAGAGAGACGGAGGACACAGATTAATAACAGGGCTGAAGAAGAGATGATGGAGGAGAGAGACGGAGGACACAGATTAATAACAGGGCTGAAGAAGAGATGATGGAGGAGAGACGGAGGACACAGATTAATAACAGGGCTGAAGAAGAGATGGAGGAGAGACGGAGGACACAGATTAATAACAGGGCTGAAGAAGAGATGGAGGACACAGATTAATAACAGGGCTGAAGAAGAGATGATGGAGGAGAGACGGAGGACACAGATTAATAACAGGGCTGAAGAAGAGATGATGGAGGAGAGACGGAGGACACAGATTAATAACAGGGCTGAAGAAGAGATGGAGGACACAGATTAATAACAGGGCTGAAGAAGAGATGGAGGACACAGATTAATAACAGGGCTGAAGAAGAGATGGAGGACACAGATTAATAACAGGGCTGAAGAAGAGATGGAGGACACAGATTAATAACAGGGCTGAAGAAGAGATGATGGAGGAGAGAGACGGAGGACACAGATTAATAACAGGGCTGAAGAAGAGATGATGGAGGAGAGAGACGGAGGACACAGATTAATAACAGGGCTGAAGAAGAGATGATGGAGGAGAGAGACGGAGGACACAGATTAATAACAGGGCTGAAGAAGAGATGATGGAGGAGAGAGACGGAGGACACAGATTAATAACAGGGCTGAAGAAGAGATGATGGAGGAGAGACGGAGGACACAGATTAATAACAGGGCTGAAGAAGAGATGATGGAGGAGAGACGGAGGACACAGATTAATAACAGGGCTGAAGAAGAGATGGAGGACACAGATTAATAACAGGGCTGAAGAAGAGATGGAGGACACAGATTAATAACAGGGCTGAAGAAGAGATGGAGGACACAGATTAATAACAGGGCTGAAGAAGAGATGGAGGACACAGATTAATAACAGGGCTGAAGAAGAGATGGAGGACACAGATTAATAACAGGGCTGAAGAAGAGATGGAGGAGGAGAGACGGAGGACAAAGATTAATAACAGGGCTGAAGAAGAGATGATGGAGGAGAGACGGAGGACACAGATTAATAACAGGGCTGAAGAAGAGATGGAGGACACAGATTAATAACAGGGCTGAAGAAGAGAAGAAGAGATGGAGGACACAGATTAATAACAGGGCTGAAGAAGAGATGGAGGACACAGATTAATAACAGGGCTGAAGAAGAGATGGAGGACACAGATTAATAACAGGGCTGAAGAAAGAGATGGAGGAGAGACGGAGGACACAGATTAATAACAGGGCTGAAGAAGAGATGATGGAGGAGAGACGGAGGACACAGATTAATAACAGGGCTGAAGAAGAGATGATGGAGGAGAGACGGAGGACACAGATTAATAACAGGGCTGAAGAAGAGAGATGGAGGACACAGATTAATAACAGGGCTGAAGAAAGAGATGGAGGACACAGATTAATAACAGGGCTGAAGAAGAGATGGAGGAGAGACGGAGGACACAGATTAATAACAGGGCTGAAGAAGAGATGGAGGAGGAGAGACGGAGGACACAGATTAATAACAGGGCTGAAGAAGAGATGATGGAGGAGAGACGGAGGACACAGATTAATAACAGGGCTGAAGAAGAGATGATGGAGGAGAGACGGAGGACACAGATTAATAACAGGGCTGAAGAAGAGATGATGGAGGAGAGACGGAGGACACAGATTAATAACAGGGCTGAAGAAGAGATGATGGAGGAGAGACGGAGGGCACAGATTAATAACAGGGCTGAAGAAGAGATGATGGAGGAGAGACGGAGGACACAGATTAATAACAGGGCTGAAGAAGAGATGATGGAGGAGAGACGGAGGACACAGATTAATAACAGGGCTGAAGAAGAGATGATGGAGGAGAGACGGAGGGCACAGATTAATAACAGGGCTGAAGAAGAGATGATGGAGGAGAGACGGAGGAGGCACAGATTAATAACAGGGCTGAAGAAGAGATGATGGAGGAGAGACGGAGGGCACAGATTAATAACAGGGCTGAAGAAGAGATGATGGAGGAGAGACGGAGGGCACAGATTAATAACAGGGCTGAAGAAGAGATGATGGAGGAGAGACGGAGGGCACAGATTAATAACAGGGCTGAAGAAGAGATGATGGAGGAGAGACGGAGGGCACAGATTAATAACAGGGCTGAAGAAGAGATGATGGAGGAGAGACGGAGGACAGAGATTAATAACAGGGCTGAAGAAGAGATGATGGAGGAGAGACGGAGGACACAGATTAATAACAGGGCTGAAGAAGAGATGATGGAGGATAGACGGAGGACACAGATTAATAACAGGGCTGAAGAAGAGATGGAGGAGGAGAGACGGAGGACACAGATTAATAACAGGGCTGAAGAAGAGATGATGGAGGAGAGACGGAGGGCACAGATTAATAACAGGGCTGAAGAAGAGATGATGGAGGAGAGACGGAGGACACAGATTAATAACAGGGCTGAAGAAGAGATGATGGAGGAGAGACGGAGGACACAGATTAATAACAGGGCTGAAGAAGAGATGATGGAGGAGAGACGGAGGGCACAGATTAATAACAGGGCTGAAGAAGAGATGATGGAGGAGAGACGGAGGGCACAGATTAATAACAGGGCTGAAGAAGAGATGATGGAGGAGAGACGGAGGGCACAGATTAATAACAGGGCTGAAGAAGAGATGATGGAGGAGAGACGGAGGGCACAGATTAATAACAGGGCTGAAGAAGAGATGATGGAGGAGAGACGGAGGGCACAGATTAATAACAGGGCTGAAGAAGAGATGATGGAGGAGAGACGGAGGACACAGATTAATAACAGGGCTGAAGAAGAGATGATGGAGGAGAGACGGAGGGCACAGATTAATAACAGGGCTGAAGAAGAGATGATGGAGGAGAGACGGAGGACACAGATTAATAACAGGGCTGAAGAAGAGATGATGGAGGAGAGACGGAGGGCACAGATGATTAATAACAGGGCTGAAGAAGAGATGATGGAGGAGAGACGGAGGGCACAGATTAATAACAGGGCTGAAGAAGAGATGATGGAGGAGAGACGGAGGCACAGATTAATAACAGGGCTGAAGAAGAGATGATGGAGGAGAGACGGAGGACACAGATTAATAACAGGGCTGAAGAAGAGATGATGGAGGAGAGACGGAGGACACAGATTAATAACAGGGCTGAAGAAGAGATGATGGAGGAGAGACGGAGGACACAGATTAATAACAGGGCTGAAGAAGAGATGATGGAGGAGAGACGGAGGACACAGATTAATAACAGGGCTGAAGAAGAGATGATGGAGGAGAGACGGAGGACACAGATTAATAACAGGGCTGAAGAAGAGATGATGGAGGAGAGACGGAGGACACAGATTAATAACAGGGCTGAAGAAGAGATGATGGAGGAGAGACGGAGGGCACAGATTAATAACAGGGCTGAAGAAGAGATGATGGAGGAGAGACGGAGGACACAGATTAATAACAGGGCTGAAGAAGAGATGATGGAGGAGAGACGGAGGACACAGATTAATAACAGGGCTGAAGAAGAGATGATGGAGGAGAGACGGAGGGCACAGATTAATAACAGGGCTGAAGAAGAGATGATGGAGGAGAGACGGAGGACACAGATTAATAACAGGGCTGAAGAAGAGATGATGGAGGAGAGACGGAGGACACAGATTAATAACAGGGCTGAAGAAGAGATGATGGAGGAGAGACGGAGGGCACAGATTAATAACAGGGCTGAAGAAGAGATGATGGAGGAGAGACGGAGGACACAGATTAATAACAGGGCTGAAGAAGAGATGATGGAGGAGAGACGGAGGACACAGATTAATAACAGGGCTGAAGAAGAGATGATGGAGGAGAGACGGAGGGCACAGATTAATAACAGGGCTGAAGAAGAGATGATGGAGGAGAGACGGAGGACACAGATTAATAACAGGGCTGAAGAAGAGATGATGGAGGAGAGACGGAGGACACAGATTAATAACAGGGCTGAAGAAGAGATGATGGAGGAGAGACGGAGGACACAGATTAATAACAGGGCTGAAGAAGAGATGATGGAGGAGAGACGGAGGGCACAGATTAATAACAGGGCTGAAGAAGAGATGATGGAGGAGAGACGGAGGACACAGATTAATAACAGGGCTGAAGAAGAGATGATGGAGGAGAGACGGAGGACACAGATTAATAACAGGGCTGAAGAAGAGATGATGGAGGAGAGACGGAGGACACAGATTAATAACAGGGCTGAAGAAGAGATGATGGAGGAGAGACGGAGGACACAGATTAATAACAGGGCTGAAGAAGAGATGATGGAGGAGAGACGGAGGGCACAGATTAATAACAGGGCTGAAGAAGAGATGATGGAGGAGAGACGGAGGACACAGATTAATAACAGGGCTGAAGAAGAGATGATGGAGGAGAGACGGAGGACACAGATTAATAACAGGGCTGAAGAAGAGATGATGGAGGAGAGACGGAGGGCACAGATTAATAACAGGGCTGAAGAAGAGATGATGGAGGAGAGACGGAGGGCACAGATTAATAACAGGGCTGAAGAAGAGATGATGGAGGAGAGACGGAGGACACAGATTAATAACAGGGCTGAAGAAGAGATGATGGAGGAGAGACGGAGGGCACAGATTAATAACAGGGCTGAAGAAGAGATGATGGAGGAGAGACGGAGGGCACAGATTAATAACAGGGCTGAAGAAGAGATGATGGAGGAGAGACGGAGGCACAGATTAATAACAGGGCTGAAGAAGAGATGATGGAGGAGAGACGGAGGGCACAGATTAATAACAGGGCTGAAGAAGAGATGATGGAAGAAGAGATGACGGAGGACACAGATTAATAACAGGGCTGAAGAAGAGATGATGGAGGAGAGACGGAGGGACACAGATTAATAACAGGGCTGAAGAAGAGATGATGGAGGAGAGACGGAGGCACAGATTAATAACAGGGCTGAAGAAGAGATGATGGAGGAGAGACGGAGGACACAGATTAATAACAGGGCTGAAGAAGAGATGATGGAGGAGAGACGGAGGACACAGATTAATAACAGGGCTGAAGAAGAGATGATGGAGGAGAGACGGAGGACACAGATTAATAACAGGGCTGAAGAAGAGATGATGGAGGAGAGACGGAGGACACAGATTAATAACAGGGCTGAAGAAGAGATGATGGAGAGAGACGGAGGACACAGATTAATAACAGGGCTGAAGAAGAGATGATGGAGGAGAGACGGAGGACACAGATTAATAACAGGGCTGAAGAAGAGATGATGGAGGAGAGACGGAGGGCACAGATTAATAACAGGGCTGAAGAAGAGATGATGGAGGAGAGACGGAGGACACAGATTAATAACAGGGCTGAAGAAGAGATGATGGAGGAGAGACGGAGGACACAGATTAATAACAGGGCTGAAGAAGAGATGATGGAGGAGAGACGGAGGGCACAGATTAATAACAGGGCTGAAGAAGAGATGATGGAGGAGAGACGGAGGACACAGATTAATAACAGGGCTGAAGAAGAGATGATGGAGGAGAGACGGAGGACACAGATTAATAACAGGGCTGAAGAAGAGATGA
The DNA here is from genome assembly GCF_021184085.1 of Oncorhynchus gorbuscha. Taxonomy (NCBI): domain Eukaryota; kingdom Metazoa; phylum Chordata; class Actinopteri; order Salmoniformes; family Salmonidae; genus Oncorhynchus; species Oncorhynchus gorbuscha. The sequence continues at coordinate 3,656 of NW_025746610.1, read as the reverse complement.
TGGAGGAGAGACGGAGGGCACAGATTAATAACAGGGCTGAAGAAGAGATGATGGAGGAGAGACGGAGGACACAGATTAATAACAGGGCTGAAGAAGAGATGATGGAGGAGAGACGGAGGACACAGATTAATAACAGGGCTGAAGAAGAGATGATGGAGGAGAGACGGAGGACACAGATTAATAACAGGGCTGAAGAAGAGATGATGGAGGAGAGACGGAGGACACAGATTAATAACAGGGCTGAAGAAGAGATGATGGAGGAGAGACGGAGGACACAGATTAATAACAGGGCTGAAGAAGAGATGGAGGAGGAGAGACGGAGGACACAGATTAATAACAGGGCTGAAGAAGAGATGATGGAGGAGAGACGGAGGACACAGATTAATAACAGGGCTGAAGAAGAGATGGAGGAGGAGAGACGGAGGACACAGATTAATAACAGGGCTGAAGAAGAGATGATGGAGGAGAGACGGAGGACACAGATTAATAACAGGGCTGAAGAAGAGATGATGGAGGAGAGACGGAGGACACAGATTAATAACAGGGCTGAAGAAGAGATGATGGAGGAGAGACGGAGGACACAGATTAATAACAGGGCTGAAGAAGAGATGATGGAGGAGAGACGGAGGGCACAGATTAATAACAGGGCTGAAGAAGAGATGATGGAGGAGAGACGGAGGACACAGATTAATAACAGGGCTGAAGAAGAGATGATGATGGAGACACAGAGGGCTGAAGAAGAGATGATGGAGGAGAGACGGAGGCACAGATTAATAACAGGGCTGAAGAAGAGATGATGGAGGAGAGACGGAGGACACAGATTAATAACAGGGCTGAAGAAGAGATGATGGAGGATGGAGACGGAGGGCACAGATTAATAACAGGGCTGAAGAAGAGATGGAGGAGAGACGGAGGACACAGATGGAGGAGAGACGGAGGACACAGATTAATAACAGGGCTGAAGAAGAGATGATGGAGGAGAGACGGAGGACACAGATTAATAACAGGGCTGAAGAAGAGATGATGGAGGAGGACGGAGGACACAGATTAATAACAGGGCGGACGGAGGACACAGATTAATAAAGGGCAGGGCTGAAGGGCTGAAGAAGAGATGATGGAGGAGAGACGGAGGACACAGATTAATAACAGGGCTGAAGAAGAGATGATGGAGGAGAGACGGAGGACACAGATTAATAACAGGGCTGAAGAAGAGATGATGGAGGAGAGACGGAGGACACAGATTAATAACAGGGCTGAAGAAGAGATGATGGAGGAGAGACGGAGGACACAGATTAATAACAGGGCTGAAGAAGAGATGATGGAGGAGAGACGGAGGACACAGATTAATAACAGGGCTGAAGAAGAGATGATGGAGGAGAGACGGAGGACACAGATTAATAACAGGGCTGAAGAAGAGATGATGGAGGAGAGACGGAGGACACAGATTAATAACAGGGCTGAAGAAGAGATGATGGAGGAGAGACGGAGGACACAGATTAATAACAGGGCTGAAGAAGAGATGGAGGAGAGACGGAGGACACAGATTAATAACAGGGCTGAAGAAGAGATGATGGAGGAGAGACGGAGGACACAGATTAATAACAGGGCTGAAGAAGAGATGGAGGAGGAGAGACGGAGGACACAGATTAATAACAGGGCTGAAGAAGAGATGATGGAGGAGAGACGGAGGACACAGATTAATAACAGGGCTGAAGAAGAGATGATGGAGGAGAGACGGAGGACACAGATTAATAACAGGGCTGAAGAAGAGATGATGGAGGAGAGACGGAGGACACAGATTAATAACAGGGCTGAAGAAGAGATGATGGAGGAGAGACGGAGGACACAGATTAATAACAGGGCTGAAGAAGAGATGATGGAGGAGAGACGGAGGACACAGATTAATAACAGGGCTGAAGAAGAGATGATGGAGGAGAGACGGAGGACACAGATTAATAACGGAGGACACAGCTGAAGAAGAGATGATGGAGGAGAGACGGAGGACACAGATTAATAACAGGGCTGAAGAAGAGATGATGGAGGAGAGACGGAGGACACAGATTAATAACAGGGCTGAAGAAGAGATGAGGAGGAGAGACGGAGGACACAGATTAATAACAGGGCTGAAGAAGAGATGATGGAGGAGAGACGGAGGACACAGATTAATAACAGGGCTGAAGAAGAGATGATGGAGGAGAGACGGAGGACACAGATTAATAACAGGGCTGAAGAAGATGATGGAGGAGGAGAGACGGAGGACACAGATTAATAACAGGGCTGAAGAAGAGATGATGGAGGAGAGACGGAGGACACAGATTAATAACAGGGCTGAAGAAGAGATGATGGAGGAGAGACGGAGGACACAGATTAATAACAGGGCTGAAGAAGAGATGATGGAGGAGAGACGGAGGACACAGATTAATAACAGGGCTGAAGAAGAGATGATGGAGGAGAGACGGAGGACACAGATTAATAACAGGGCTGAAGAAGAGATGATGGAGGAGAGACGGAGGACACAGATTAATAACAGGGCTGAAGAAGAGATGATGGAGGAGAGACGGAGGACACAGATTAATAACAGGGCTGAAGAAGAGATGATGGAGGAGAGACGGAGGACACAGATTAATAACAGGGCTGAAGAAGAGATGATGGAGGAGAGACGGAGGGCACAGATTAATAACAGGGCTGAAGAAGCACAGATTGATGGAGGAGATGGAGGAGGACACAGATTAATAACAGGGCTGAAGAAGAGATGATGGAGGAGAGACGGAGGACACAGATTAATAACAGGGCTGAAGAAGAGATGATGGAGGAGAGACGGAGGACACAGATTAATAACAGGGCTGAAGAAGAGATGATGGAGGAGAGACGGAGGACACAGATTAATAACAGGGCTGAAGAAGAGATGATGGAGGAGAGACGGAGGACACAGATTAATAACAGGGCTGAAGAGATGATGGAGGAGAGACGGAGGACACAGATTAATAACAGGGCTGAAGAAGAGATGATGGAGGAGAGACGGAGGACACAGATTAATAACAGGGCTGAAGAAGAGATGATGATGGAGGAGAGACGGAGGACACAGATTAATAACAGGGCTGAATGGAGGAGGAGAGGGACGGATGATGGATGGAGAGACGGAGGACACAGATTAATAACAGGGCTGAAGAAGAGATGATGGAGGAGAGACGGAGGACACAGATTAATAACAGGGCTGAGAAGAGATGGAGGAGAGACGGAGGACACAGATTAATAACAGGGCTGAAGAGAGATGATGGAGGAGAGACGGAGGACACAGATTAATAACAGGGCTGAAAGAGATGATGGAGGAGAGACGGAGGACACAGATTAATAACAGGGCTGAAGAAGAGATGATGGAGGAGAGACGGAGGACACAGATTAATAACAGGGCTGAAGAAGAGATGATGGAGGAGAGACGGAGGACACAGATTAATAACAGGGCTGAAGAAGAGATGATGGAGGAGAGACGGAGGACACAGATTAATAACAGGGCTGAAGAAGAGATGATGGAGGAGAGACGGAGGACACAGATTAATAACAGGGCTGAAGAAGAGATGATGGAGGAGACGGAGGACACAGATTAATAACAGGGCTGAAGAGATGATGGAGGAGACGGAGGACACAGATTAATAACA
>NW_025746609.1:95000-99481 GCF_021184085.1 Oncorhynchus gorbuscha | reverse complement strand
GTGTGTTAATTGCTGAAGTTTCTATAGACGAGCCCTGCACTGTGAGATCTGATCTAGCAACCTGATGAAGATAAGCACATTAGAAGATGGACTCCCAGATGTACCGAACTTCAACACGGGTATATTCTTCAGAACAGGGATGGGCAACTGGCCACCACACTTCTGTAGTCCGCTGATCCATTTCCAAAGACATATATAAATATATACAGTAATAAATATATACAGTACCAGTCAAAAGTTTGGACAGTCATTACAGGGTTTTTCTTTCTTTATTTAACTAGGCAAGTCAGTTAAGAACAAATTCTTATCTTCAGTGACAAACTAGGAACAGTGGGTTAACTGGTCTAGGAACAGTGGGGTTAACTGGTCTAGGAACAGTGGGGTTAACTGGTCTAGGAACAGTGGGGTTAACTGGTCTAGGAACAGTGGGGTTAACTGGTCTAGGAACAGTGGGGTTAACTGGTCTAGGAACAGTGGGGTTAACTGGTCTAGGAACAGTGGGTTAACTGGTCTAGGAACAGTGGGTTAACTGGTCTAGGAACAGTGGGTTAACTGGTCTAGGAACAGTGGGGTTAACTGGTCTAGGAACAGTGGGTTAACTGGTCTAGGAACAGTGGGTTAACTGGTCTAGGAACAGTGTGTTAACTGGTCTAGGAACAGTGGGTTAACTGGTCTAGGAACAGTGTGTTAACTGCCTGTTCAGAGGCAGAATGACAGATTTGTACCTTGTCAGCTCAGGGGATTTGAACTTGAAACCTTCTGCTTATTATTCCAAAGCTCTAACCACTCAGCTACCCTGCCACCTCTACACTCTAACCACTAGGCTACCTGCCTCCTCTACACTCTAACCACTAGGCTACCTGCCTCCTCTACACTCTAACCACTAGGCTACCTGCCACCTCTACACTCTAACCACTAGGCTACCTGCCTCCTCTACACTCTAACCACTAGGCTACCTGCCTCCTCTACACTCTAACCACTAGGCTACCCTGCCACCTCTACACTCTAACCACTAGGCTACCCTGCCACCTCTACACTCTAACCACTAGGCTACCCTGCCACCTCTACACTCTAACCACTAGGCTACCCTGCCTCCTCTACACTCTAACCACTAGGCTACCCTGCCTCCTCTACACTCTAACCACTAGGCTACCCTGCCTCCTCTACACTCTAACCACTAGGCTACCCTGCCACCTCTACACTCTAACCACTAGGCTACCCTGCCACCTCTACACTCTAACCACTAGGCTACCCTGCCTCCTCTACACTCTAACCACTAGGCTACCCTGCCACCTCTACACTCTAACCACTAGGCTACCCTGCCACCTCTACACTCTAACCATTAGGCTACCCTGCCACCTCTACACTCTAACCACTAGGCTACCCTGCCACCTCTACACTCTAACCACTAGGCTACCCTGCCTCCTCTACACTCTAACCACTAGGCTACCCTGCCTCCTCTACACTCTAACCACTAGGCTACCCTGCCTCCTCTACACTCTAACCACTAGGCTACCCTGCCACCTCTACACTCTAACCACTAGGCTACCCTGCCTCCTCTACACTCTAACCACTAGGCTACCCTGCCACCTCTACACTCTAACCACTAGGCTACCCTGCCGCCTCTACACTCTAACCACTAGGCTAACCTGCCACCCCTAATATGTTCTACATTGCAGAATAATAGTGAAGATATCAGAACTATGAAATAACACATTGTGGGACACTTTGGACACCTTGTAGAGGCCCAGGCCCTGACGAATAGTCGCTGTTCTGAGGGTAAAGAGGGTTCAACTCAATATCAGGAAGGTGTTCTTAATGTTTTGTCCGTATCATATTTAATTCAGCAGACACTTTACTCCATAGTATTTTAGAGTCGTAGGTGAACTTGTGTTTCGCCCGGGAATTGTTGTAAGTGCCATGTTCTACCAACTGAGTCACACAGGATCACATTATACCTATTCTGATCCACAACATGACCATTCTGACCAATCAACAGTCAAACATGATGACCATTCTGACCAATCAACAGTCAAACAAGATGACCATTCTAACCAATCAACAGCTAAACATGATGACCATTCTGACCAATCAACAACCAAACAAGATGACCATTCTGACCAATCAACAGTCAAACAAGATGACCATTCTGACCAATCAACAGTCAAACAAGATGACCGTTCTAACCAATCAACAGCTAAACATGATGACCATTCTGACCAATCAACAGTCAAACAAGATGACCATTCTGACCAATCAACAGCTAAACATGATGACCATTCTGACCAATCAACAGTCAAACAAGATGACCATTCTAACCAATCAACAGCTAAACATGATGACCATTCTGACCAATCAACAGTCAAACAAGATGACCATTCTGACCAATCAACAACCAAACAAGATGACCATTCTAACCAATCAACAGCTAAACATGATGACCATTCTGACCAATCAACAGTCAAACAAGATGACCATTCTAACCAATCAACAGCTAAACATGATGACCATTCTGACCAATCAACAGTCAAACAAGATGACCATTCTAACCAATCAACAGCTAAACATGATGACCATTCTGACCAATCAACAGTCAAACAAGATGACCATTCTGACCAATCAACAACCAAACAAGATGACCATTCTAACCAATCAACAGCTAAACATGATGACCATTCTGACCAATCAACAGTCAAACAAGATGACCATTCTAACCAATCAACAGCTAAACATGATGACCATTCTGACCAATCAACAGTCAAACAAGATGACCATTCTGACCAATCAACAACCAAACATGATGACCATTCTGACCAATCAACAGTCAAACAAGATGACCATTCTGACCAATCAACAACCAAACAAGATGACCATTCTGACCAATCAACAGTCAAACAAGATGACCATTCTGACCAATCAACAACCAAACAAGATGACCATTCTGACCAATCAACAGTCAAACAAGATGACCATTCTGACCAATCTCAAGATGACAATTTTGACCAATCAACAACCAAACAAGATGACCAGTCTGACCAATCTCAAGATGACCATTCTGACCAATCAACAGTCTTGTCACCAGGCAGCCAGATCCACCTGACAGGACAGGAGACCCCGGCAGAACTTCCTCATCAGCATAACGGACAGAAGGACCGTGCTAGCGTGCAGAGAGGACTTCCTATTTTCTCTTCTCGCCACACTATCACGGCATCTCTAATGCGATGTGACACAACATATAAAAGTCAATTCGATATGGCATTTATCTAATAATGTTTAATTTTACTCCTCATTTAACATGATTTCTGACACAGTGATTACAAGCGTAGATGGTATTAATTCGAGCAAGATGTATGATGTGGAATTACATTTTTCAATTTGATAGAATGAGTTACGATGACTTATTCTAATCACGTTCTTAAGCGTGGAACTAGAAAACTAATAGCTTAATCATCTTTTAGATGACATCACCTTATGTTTTGCATTATTTAGTCTTGGGTGCACTGCAGGCATAGAAGGGGCCATGTCCCCAAACGGTACCCTATTCCCTTGCTAGTGCACTACTTTCGACTTAAGGCCTATACGACTCTGGTCAACGGTAGTGCGCTAGGTTAAGGAATGGGGGCTGCTGTTTGGGACACAACCCCCGAGGCTTTTACAGTCAGAGTTAACTGGCTTGAAATGCACCACGTTCGTCTCTCATTGACTTACATTGACGTCCACCCTCTGATACCAAACACAATGGCAGTAATAACAGCAACAGTAACAATGATATAGCAAGACCAGCATGAGTAGCTGCCTCACAACATAACACTCTACTTCTTTATTACTGAAAACCACAGTCTAACTACACTACTGTCACTACACAGTAGTTAGATTCCACAGTCTAACTACAGCTGTAAATCATTATAGTGTAGTTAGATACCACAGTCTAACTACAGCTGTAAATCACTATACTGTAGTTAGATACCACAGTCTAACTACAGCTGTAAATCACTACACTGTAGTTAGATACCCAAGTCTAACTACAGCTGTAAACCACGATACTGTAGTGAGATACCACAGTCTAACTACAGCTGTAAATCACTATACTGTAGTGAGATACCACAGTCTAACTACAGCTGTAAATCATTATACTGTAGTTAGATACCACAGTCTAACTACAGCTGTAAAGCATTATACTCAAGTTAGATACCACAGTCTAACTACAGCTGTAAATCATTATAGTGTAGTTAGATACCACAGTCTAACTACAGCTGTAAATCACTATACTGTAGTTAGATACCACAGTCTAACTACAGCTGTAAATCATTATAGTGTAGTTAGATACCACAGTCTAACTACAGCTGTAAATCATTATAGTGTAGTTAGATACTACAGTCTAACTACAGCTGTAAATCACTATACTGTAGATAGATACCACAGTCTAACTACAGCTGTAAATCACTATAGTGTAGTTAGATACCACACTCTAACTACAGCTG
>NW_025746609.1:47500-90000 GCF_021184085.1 Oncorhynchus gorbuscha | reverse complement strand
CTAACCACTAGGCTACCCTGCCTCCCCATTCTGCTGCAGAGAACTGAGAGGAGAAACATCATGGTGATTTATCCCTCCTTAAAACACTGTCCATGAAACCTGATGTCTGGCGTCTCTGTCCATATCCCGTTCCCTGATAATACATACACAAGCAATGATGACAAAACATGATTCCTGATTCCTCACAAGGTACCCAAGAGGCCTCAGCAATCATCCTCCACACTCAGAGTTATTTTCTCCCTTTCACGTCCTGGTACCTCTATTACCCTCCATCTGTCATCAATAACGTGACAGACAGACAGACAGACAGACAGACAGACAGACAGACAGACAGACAGACAGACAGACAGACAGACAGACAGACAGACAGACAGACAGACAGACAGACAGACAGACAGACAGACAGACAGACAGACAGACAGACAGACAGACAGACAGACAGACAGACAGACAGACAGACAGACAGACAGACAGACAGACAGACAGACAGACAGACAGACAGACAGACAGACAGACAGACAGACAGAGCTTCAACATTCCATCTCTTCGATATTATTATTGGAACGACTAGGATTAATGACGTCAAGAAAATTAAGACTAGCAGCAGCCTGCATGGTGTGTGTGTGTGTGTGACAGTGTGTGTGTGTGTGTGTGTGACAGACAGTGTGTGTGTGTGTGTGTGTGTGTGTGACAGTGTGTGTGTGTGTGTGTGTGCGTGCGTGTGTTGATCAGGAGGTTTGGTGTGTGTTGATCATTAGGTTTGGTGTGTGTTGATCAGGAGGTTTGGTGTTTGTTTATGTGTGTGTGTGTGTGTGTGTGTATGTGTGTATGTGTGTATGTGTGTTGCGTGTGTGTGTGTGTGTGTGTGCGCGTGTTGATCAGGAGGTTTGTGTGTGTTGATCAGGAGGTTTGGTGTGTGTTGATCAGGAGGTTTGGTGTGTGTTGATCAGGAGGTTTGGTGTGTGTTCATCAGGAGGTTTGGTGTGTGTTGATCAGGAGGTTTGGTGTGTGTTGATCAGGAGGTTTGGTGTGTGTTGATCAGGAGGTTTGGTGTGTGTTGATCAGGAGGTTTGGTGTGTGTTGATCAGGAGGTTTGGTGTGTGTTGATCAGGAGGTTTGGTGTGTGTTGATCAGGAGGTTTGGTGTGTGTTGATCAGGAGGTTTGGTGTGTGTTGATCAGGAGGTTTGGTGTGTGTTGATCAGGAGGTTTGGTGTGTGTTGATCAGGAGGTTTGGTGTGTGTTCATCAGGAGGTTTGGTGTGTGTTGATCAGGAGGTTTGGTGTGTGTTGATCAGGAGGTTTGGTGTGTGTTGATCAGGAGGTTTGGTGTGTGTTGATCAGGAGGTTTGGTGTGTGTTGATCAGGAGGTTTGGTGTGTGTTCATCAGGAGGTTTGGTGTGTGTTCATCAGGAGGTTTGGTGTGTGTTGATCAGGAGGTTTGGTGTGTGTTCATGTTGATATGTAAGCCTGGATGATATCATCTGCATGTTTATTTTCAGAGGAACTTTGCTAATGTTTATTTCTTTTGACTTCCTACAATTATCTGCTCTAATCATCATCTGGTCTGTGGTTTTATGAACTGGTTTCATCTTTCTTTGTGTTTTCTTTAGACTTTAGAGTGAGTCAGACAAAAAATAAATATATATATATTAATTTTATTTCCCTCCAATCGACTTGCATATGTAACAGTTGAGGATAACTGGTTTGCCTTGTTGTCAACGGCCAAACTGCTTATCTACAAATCACATAACGGAGAATCAAACCAACACTTGTATTCTAAGAGGCAACTCAGCAGTAAAGACTCCTCACCGGGAACAGTCATGTCCTCCTTCTGTTCCTGTTGTTTCTCCTGTCTTTACCTTCTTCTTCTCATCCCTTTGTTGAGGAGAGGACAACAATGACAAAACAGCAACTCTACATTACCCAGCATCCTTTGATGTTTGATAGGTGCGATGTATTTGGGAGTCTACATGAAGCAGGACTTGTGATGTTGCGGTTGATGTGTGTTCCTGCTGGCTCCTTCGGCAGGTTGTTTTCTAGAGTCTTCTTTCATCTGTCTGTCACACCGGGTCTGGAATCAAACCGGGAGGCCCCCCCCCCCCAGGTTGGAGTCTCTTCTCTTGTTGCTTTAAAGAGGCAAACACTATCACCCCTGTGTTTGTCACCTACCTGCAGATTCTGTCTCTCATCCGCCATCTGGGTGGTTTGTAGCCTAGTTGGGAGGCGGAGGAGAGAGGTATTGGAGAGGCAGTGGGGGAGGTACAGGGGAGGCAGTGTGGAGGTATAAGGCATAAGGTAATATAGGCATAAGGTATAGGGGAGGTAAGGGGGAGGCAGTGGGGGAGGTACAGGGGGAGGCAGTGGGGAGGTACAGGGGGAGGCAGTGGGGGAGGTACAGGGGGAGGTACAGGGGGAGGCAGTGGGGGAGGTACAGGGGGAGGCAGTGGGGGAGGTACAGGGGGAGGTACAGGGGGAGGCAGTGGGGGGAGGTATGGGGGGAGTTACGGGGGAGGCAGTGGGGGAGGTATGGGGGAGGCAGTGGGGATTGCTACATTCTACGTATGGGGGGAGGTATGGGGGAGGCAGTGGGGAGGTATGGGGGGAGGTATGGGGGGGGCAGTGGGGAGGTATGGGGGCTAGGCAGTGGGGAGGTATGGGGGGAGGTATGGGGGGAGGCAGTGGGGAGGTATGGGGGGAGGCAGTGGGGAGGTATGGGGGAGGTATGGGGGGAGGCAGTGGGGAGGTATGGGGGGAGGCAGTGGGGAGGTATGGGGGGAGGCAGTGGGGAGGTATGGGGGAGGCAGTGGGGAGGTATGGGGGGAGGTGTGGGGGAGGCAGTGGGGAGGCATGGGGGAGGTATGGGGGGAGGTATGATGGGAGGCAGTGGGGAGGTATGGGGGAGGCAGGGGCAGGTATGGGGGGAGGTATGGGGGAGGAATGGGGGGAGGTATGGGGGAGGCAGTGGGGAGGTATGGGGGAGAGGTATGGGGGAGGCAGTGGGGAGGTATGGGGGAGGCAGTGGGGAGGTATGGGGGGAGGTATGGGGGAGGTATTGGGGGAGGTATGGGGTGAGGCAGTGGGGAGGTATGGGGGGAGGTATGGGGGGAGGCAGTGGGGAGGTATGGGGGGAGGCAGTGGGGAGGTATGGGGGAGGTATGAGGGAGGTATGGGGGGGGAGGCAGTGGGGAGGTATGGGGGAGGTATGGGGGGAGGCAGTGTGGAGGTATGGGGGAGGTATGGGGGAGGCAGTGGGGAGGTATGGGGGAGGTATGGGGGGGAGGCAGTGGGGAGGTACAGGTGGAGGTATGGGGGAGGCAGTGGGGAGGTATGGGGGAGGTATGGAGGGAGGCAGTGGGGAGGTATGGGGGAGGTACGGGGGGGAGGTATGGGGGAGGTAGGGGGAGACAGTGGGGAGGTATGGGGGGAGGTATGGGGGGAGGTACGGGGGAGGTATGGGGCGAGGCAGTGGGGAGGTATGGGGGGGTCAGTGGGGAGGTGGGGGGGTCAGTGGGGAGGTACAGGGGAGGTGGGGGTCAGTGGGGAGGTATGGGGGAGGTGGGGGGTCAGTGGGGAGGTACGGGGGAGGTGGGGGTCAGGGGGAGGTATGGGGGGAGGTGGGGGGTCAGTGGGGAGGTACAGGGGGAGGTGGGGGGTCAGTGGGGAGGTACGGGGGGAGGTGGGGGGTCAGTGGGGAGGTATGGGGGGAGGTGGGGCGTCAGTGGGGAGGTATGGGGGAGGTGGGGGGTCAGTGGGGAGATACAGGGGGAGGTGGGGGGGGGTCAGTGGGGAGGTATGGGGGAGGTGGGGGGGTCAGTGGGGAGGTATGGGGGGAGGGGTCAGTGGGGAGGTATGGGGGGGGGTCATTGGGGAGGTACAGGGGGAGGTGGGGGGTCAGTGGGGAGGTACAGGGGGAGGTGGGGGGTCAGTGGGGAGGTATGGGGGGAGGTGGGGGGTCAGTGGGGAGGTATTTAAGTGGGGAGGTAAGGGGGAGGTGGGGGGTCAGTGGGGAGGTATGGGGGGAGGTGGGGGTCAGTGGGGAGGTATGGGGGAGGTGGGGGTCAGTGGGGAGGTATGGGGGGAGGTGGGGGGTCAGTGGGGAGGTATGGGGGGAGGTGGGGGGTCAGTGGGGAGGTACAGGTGGGGGGTCAGTGGGGAGGTACGGGGGGAGGTGGGGGGGTCAGTGGGGAGGTATGGGGGGAGGTGGGGGGGTCAGTGGGGAGGTATGGGGGGTAAGTGGGTCAGTGGGGAGGTATGGGGGGGGGTAAGTGGGGAGGTACAGGGGGAGGTGGGGGGTCAGTGGGGAGGTACAGGGGGAGGTGGGGGTCAGTGGGGAGGTACGGGGGGAGGTGGGGGGTCAGTGGGGAGGTACAGGGGGGAGGTGGGGGGTCAGAGGGGAGGTACGGGGGGAGGTGGGGGTCAGTGGGGGGACCAGTTCCTTCTAACTACCTGTTGTCACTGACATTTCATTTCAAGAAATGTGCAAATCCTCCTTGCTTTAGTTTGACTTGAGAACAAGGTGATTGTCTGTATGATGAGCAGACATCAGTGGCCTTCCTCGTAGCAATATGTAAATCAGAGTAGTCAGTGATCGTACGTTTCAATTCCGTCTGTAAATCAGAGAATTCAGTGACTCATTTTTTGTGAGTGTTCCTCTACATTTTACGTTGACATCTTGTTAAAAACAAAATAATATTAATAATCTTTGTCATCAGCTAAAAAGAGAATCAAGATGAACTTTGAATTCCTTTTCTTATTTATTTGTTGTGTACATTATAAAGGCCACTATAAGGCACATGCACCTTTCGTGAACTAGTCTCTATTTTACACCTCAGTGTATTGCATGGTTGTACGAGAGTTTTGTAAACCAGATAGCTACTGTGTGTAAACATAGAAACTGTTAATTGCAGAGGAACTGTCAACAGACCAGCGTGGAATGATTTAAACAATCATCTCTCCAATCCTGTGTATTTAGCAACATTATGAAACAGACACACAAATAGGAATATCAAAACCAGCGTTTATTGACTGAAATGCCTCTGTTTTTACAGGTGGAAGGACATGGAGTCTGAATTATACGTTAAGCTCAGACTGTCAAATCAAATTTATTTATATAGCCCTTCGTACATCAGCTGATATCTCAAAGTGCTGTACAGAAACCCAGCCTAAAACCCCAAACAGCAAACAATGCAGGTGTAAAAGCACGGTGGCTAGGAAAAACTCCCTAGAAAGGCCAAAACCTAGGAAGAAACCTAGAGAGGAACCGGGCTATGTGGGGTGGCCAGTCCTCTTCTGGCTGTGCCGGGTGGAGATTATAACAGAACGTGGCCAAGATGTTCAAATGTTCATAAATGACCAGCATGGTTGAATAATAGTAAGGCAGAACAGTTGAAACTGGAGCAGGAGCATGGCCAGGTGGACTGGGGACAGCAAGGAGTCATCATGTCAGGTAGTCCTGGGGCATGGTCCTAGGGCCCAGGCCAGTTGAAACTGGAGCAGCAGCATGGCCAGGTGGACTGGGGACAGCAAGGAGTCATCATGTCAGGTAGTCCTGGGGCATGGTCCTAGGGCTCAGGTCCTCCGAGAGAGAGAAAGAAAGAGAGAAGGAGAGAATTAGAGAACGCACACTTCACGCACAGATTCACACAGGACACCTGAATAGGACAGGAGAAGTACTCCAGATAAACAAACTGACCCTAGCCCCCCGACACAAACTACTGCAGCATAAATACTGGAGGCTGAGACAATTCTGTCACAACCTTTTTCCCAGTTGAGTTTCACTCTTAACTCAGCACTATTGATTGATACCTTGATGACAGAAAGAACATGGCAGAAGAGGACATTACAAAAAGCTTTAATTTATAACAGGTTGTTTAAAATACCAAAAACTATACAATCCAAACAAAAATGTTCACAGTAAAACATTTTTTATTTTTATTTTTAATTCCATGTCAAACGGCCCTGTGAATGGATCCTAACTTCAGATCAGCATCTAATACATCTCTTCATTCATTTGTGATTTCTGTGTAAACCCAATTTACACAGAACAGAACACCTCCGTGTGCTTAGGTCCTAAACAGCTTGAAGGACATTGCAAAAAACCCACGATCAACTTGTAAAGGTTAAAGGTTAAAGGTTAAAGGGAATGTTTCAACATGAGTATTATACTAAATCGTCCCTCGCTCCAGGTCCTAAGAACATCCGACCCAGCTCTGAACGAGTAGGGGCCGTGTCCCAAATGGCACCATATTCCCATTATAGTGCCCTACGGTCCATGGTCAAAATGTAGTTCACTAGGAAGGGAATGGGCTGCCTTTTGGGACACAACCCCTATCACTGTGTGTTTCTGCCAGGAGAGCACTTCCCTCCCTACCTCTGGGACGGGGCCCTTCAGCCAGGCCTGAGGGTGGTGGTTTGTGGGTAAGTGCCTGCCTGCTAAGGCACTGCTACCCCTGAGTCTGTTTCAGTCTGTTTCAGTCTGTTTTTCAGAGTTGTAAAAGAGGGATGTTGATAATGAATGTGAATCTTTGTGGAATTCAGAGACTGATTCCAATGGCAACTCATTCTGAGAAGCATTTACTTCTGGTTTGCTGAAATTGTAAAATAACATATATAAATATTGAAATATTGAAATGACTAGAAAAGAGACTAAAGAAGTGATCGGGTCAGAGTTTGAGTATCCCGTCAGAGTTTGACGATGCCCTGAGAAACGTATCCAGCAGTGGTAATGCCATCAGAGGCAGGGGACTAACCATGATGCACCTGGGAAGTCTCTCCCGCCGTCGGGTGTGCCTCAGGCCAAAACACACCCAGCCTCACAGGGCTGCTACAAGAACCTCTACGGTTGTGACTGAGGATGTCTCAGACTGCACTCTTTCCACTTTGTTGTGCATCACTACATAAGGAATAGAGAGCCATTTGGGATGCAGCCTGAGTGTACAGCACGTTCCGAAAAGTATTCAAACCCTTCGACTTTCCACATTATATTACAGCCTTATTCTAAAATGTACTAAATTACTGTTTATTCTCATCAATCTACACTCATTATCCCATAATGACATCACAATACCCCATAATGACATCACAATACCCTATAATGACATTTCAATACCCCATAATGACATCACACTACCCCATAATGACATCACACTACCCCATAATGACATCACAATACCCTATAACGACAAAGCAAAAACTGATTTTTAGAAATGTTTGCACATCTATTTAAAAATAGAAACCAGAAATATCTTATTTACATAAATAATCAGTCCGGAGCCTCCAGCGACGTCCTCCAGTCCAGAGCCTCCAGCAACATACTCCAGTCCGGAGCCTCCAGTGAGGCCCTCCAGTCCGGAGCCTCCGGCGATGCCCTCCAGTCCGGAGCCTCCAACGACGCCCTCCAGCCCGGAGCATCCAGCGAGGCCCTCCAGTCCGGAGCCTCCAGTGAGACCCTCCAGTCCAGAGCCTCCAGCGAGGTCCTCCAGTCCAGAGCCTCCAGCGAGGTCCTCCAGTCCAGAGCCTCCAACGACGGCCTCCAGTCCAGAGCCTCCAGCGACGGCCTCCAGTCCAGAGCCTCCAGCGACGGCCTCCAGTCCAGAGCCTCCAGCGACGGCCTCCAGTCCGGAGCCTCCAATGACGGCCTCCAGTCCAGAGCCTCCAACGACGTCCTCCAGTCCAGAGCCTCCAACGACGTCCTCCAGTCCAGAGCCTCCAGCGAGGCCCTCCAGTCCAGAGCCTCCAGCGAGGCCCTCCAGTCCGGAGCCTCCAGGGGTGAGCCAGAAGTGGAGCGGGGTCTGCGTCCCGCACCTGAGCTGCCACCGCGGATAGATGTCCACCCGGACCCTCCCCTATAGGTTCAGGTTTTGTGCACCTTGTGTGGGGGGGGGGGGTAGTGTCACGCCCTGACCTTAGAGAGCATTTTAATGTCTCTATTATATATATATTTTAAATAGCTACATCCAACCTGACAGAGCTGTATAGCATATGCAGAGAATAATGCTAGGACCTCCCCAAATACAGGTGTACCAGGCTTGTAGCGTCATACCCAAGAATACTCGTGGCTGTAGTCACTGTCAACGGTGCTTCAACAAAGTACTGAGTAAATGGTCTGAATACTTAAGTGTATGTGAGATTTAATTTTCTCATTTTAAAATACATTTAAAAAAATCTAAAAACCTGTTTTTGCTTTGTCATGATGCGGTATTATGTGTAGATTGATGAGATTAAATGTATTTTCATTGTAGAATAAGGCTGTAACGTTACAAAATGTGTAAAAAGTCAAGAGGTCTGAATAGATTCCCAATGCCTTGTTTGTTGCCTCCATGTCATGGCCTCCATGAAAGTCTCTGCTGTTGGGACTAGGCGTTTGTCTCCTTTCCAAGGGAAGGCCATGCAGAGTGATCCTCTGCTGTTGGGACTAGGCGTTTGTCTCCTTTCCAAGGGAAGGCCATGCAGAGTGATCCTCTGCTGTTGGGACTAGGCGTATGTCTCCCATTCCAAGGGAAGGCCATGCAGAGTGATCCTCTGCTGTTGGGACTAGGCGTATGTCTCCCATTCCAAGGGAAGGCCATGCAGAGTGATCCTCTGCTGTTGGGACTAGGCGTATGTCTCCCATTCCAAGGGAAGGCCATGCAGAGTGATCCTCTGCTGTTGGGACTAGGCGTATGTCTCCTTTCCAAGGGAAGGCAATGCAGAGTGATCCTCTGCTGTTGGGACTAGGCGTATGTCTCCCATTCCAAGGGAAGGCAATGCAGAGTGATCCTCTGCTGTTGGGACTAGGCGTATGTCTCCTTTCCAAGGAAGGCAATGCAGAGTGATCCTCTGCTGTTGGGACTAGGCGTATGTCTCCCATTCCAAGGGAAGGCAATGCAGAGTGATCCTCTGCTGTTGGGACTAGGCGTATGTCTCCCATTCCAAGGGAAGGCAATGCAGAGTGATCCTCTGCTGTTGGGACTAGGCGTATGTCTCCTTTCCAAGGGAAGGCAATGCAGACTGATCCTCTGACTGTTGAAGGGAAGTCAAAACAGACTGATCCTCTGACTGTTGAAGGGAAGTCAAAACAGACTGGTCCTCTGACTGTTGGGACTAGGCGTATGTCTCCCATTCCAAGGGAAGGCAATGCAGAGTGATCCTCTGCTGTTGGGACTAGGCGTATGTCTCCCATTCCAAGGGAAGGCAATGCAGACTGATCCTCTGACTGTTGAAGGAAGTCAAAACAGACTGATCCTCTGACTGTTGAAGGGAAGTCAAAACAGACTGATCCTCTGACTGTTGAAGGGAAGTCAAAACAGACTGATCCTCTGACTCCTTGAAGGAAAGTCAAAACAGACTGATCCTCTGACTGACAGTTGAAGGAAAGTCAAAACAGACTGATCCTCTGACTGTTGAAGGGAAGTCAAAACAGACTGATCCTCTGACTGTTGAAGGGAAGTCAAAACAGACTGATCCTCTGACTGACAGTTGAAGGGAAGTCAAAACAGACTGATCCTCTGACTGACAGTTGAAGGGAAGTCAAAACAGACTGATCCTCTGACTGACAGTTGAAGGGAAGTCAAAACAGACTGATCCTCTGACTGACAGTTGAAGGGAAGTCAAAACAGACTGATCCTCTAATGGACAGTTGAAGGGAAGTCAAAACAGACTGATCCTCTAATGGACAGTTGAAGGGAAGTCAAAACAGACTGATCCTCTAATGGACAGTTGAAGGGAAGTCAAAACAGACTGATCCTCTAATGGACAGTTGAAGGGAAGTCAAAACAGACTGATCCTCTGACAGGTGAAGTCAAAACAGACTGATCCTCTGACTGACTGTTGAAGTCAAAACAGACTGATCATCTGACTGTTGAAAGGAAGTCAAAACAGACTGATCCTCTGACAGGTGAAGTCAAAACAGACTGATCCTCTGACTGACTGTTGAAGTCAAAACAGACTGATCATCTGACTGTTGAAAGGAAGTCAAAACAGACTGATCCTCTGACAGGTGAAGTCAAAACAGACTGATCCTCTGACTGACAGTTGAAGTCAAAACAGACTGATACTCTGACAGTTGAAGGGAAGTCAAAATAGAAGGATCCTCTGACTGACTGTTGAAGGGAAGTCAAAACAGACTGATCCTCTAATGGACAGTTGAAGGGAAGTCAAAACAGACTGATCCTCTAATGGACAGTTGAAGGAAAGTCAAAACAGACTGATCCTCTGACTGTTGAAGGGAAGTCAAAACAGACTGATCCTCTGACAGTTGAAGGGAAGTCAAAACAGACTGATCCTCTGACTGACAGTTGAAGGGAAGTCATAACAGACTGATCCTCTGACTGTTGAAGGGAAGTCATAACAGACTGATCCTCTGACTGTTGAAGGGAAGTCAAAACAGACTGATCCTCTGACTGACTGTTGAAGTCAAAACAGACTGATCATCTGACTGTTGAAAGGAAGTCAAAACAGACTGATCCTCTGACAGGTGAAGTCAAAACAGACTGATCCTCTGACTGACAGTTGAAGTCAAAACAGACTGATCCTCTGACAGTTGAAGGGAAGTCAAAATAGAAGGATCCTCTGACTGACAGTTGAAGGGAAGTCAAAACAGACTGATCCTCTGACTGACTGTTGAAGGGAAGTCAAAACAGACTGATCCTCTAATGGACAGTTGAAGGGAAGTCAAAACAGACTGATCCTCTAATGGACAGTTGAAGGGAAGTCAAAAACAGACTGATCCTCTGACTGTTGAAGGGAAGTCAAAAACAGACTGATCCTCTGACAGTTGAAGGGAAGTCAAAACAGACTGATCCTCTGACTGACAGTTGAAGGGAAGTCATAACAGACTGATCCTCTGACTGTTGAAGGGAAGTCATAACAGACTGATCCTCTGACTGTTGAAGGGAAGTCAAAACAGACTGATCCTCTGACTGACTGTTGAAGTCAAAACAGACTGATCATCTGACTGTTGAAAGGAAGTCAAAACAGACTGATCCTCTGACAGTTGAAGGGAAGTCAAAACAGACTGATCCTCTGACTGACAGTTGAAGGGAAGTCAAAACAGACTGATCCTCTGACTGTTGAAGGGAAGTCAAAACAGACTGATCCTCTGACAGTTGAAGGGAAGTCAAAACAGACTGATCCTCTGACTGACAGTTGAAGGAAAGTCAAAACAGACTGATCCTCTGACTGACAGTTGAAGGGAAGTCAAAACAGACTGATCCTCTGACAGTTGAAGGGAAGTCAAAACAGACTGATCCTCTGACAGTTGAAGGGAAGTCAAAACAGACTGATCCTCTGACAGTTGAAGGGAAGTCAAAACAGACTGATCCTCTGACTGTTGAAGGGAAGTCAAAACAGACTGATCCTCTGACTGACAGTTGAAGGGAAGTCAAAACAGACTGATCCTCTGACAGTTGAAGGGAAGTCAAAACAGACTGATCCTCTGACTGACTGTTGAAGTCAAAACAGACTGATCCTCTGACTGACTGTTGAAGTCAAAACAGACTGATCCTCTGACTGACTGTTGAAGTCAAAACAGACTGATCCTCTGACTGTTGAAGGGAAGTCAAAACAGACTGATCCTCTGACAGTTGAAGGGAAGTCAAAACAGACTGATCCTCTGACTGACAGTTGAAGGGAAGTCAAAACAGACTGATCCTCTGACTGTTGAAGGGAAGTCAAAACAGACTGATCCTCTGACTGACTGTTGAAGGGAAGTCAAAACAGACTGATCCTCTGACTGTTGAAGGGAAGTCAAAACAGACTGATCCTCTGACAGGTGAAGTCAAAACAGACTGATCCTCTGACTGACAGTTGAAGGGAAGTCAAAACAGACTGATCCTCTGACCGTTGAAGGGAAGTCAAAACAGACTGATCCTCTGACCGTTGAAGGGAAGTCAAAACAGACTGATCCTCAGACTGTTGAAGGGAAGTCAAAACAGACTGATCCTCAGACTGTTGAAGGGAAGTCAAAACAGACTGATCCTCTGACTGACAGTTGACTGTTTGTTTGTTCTTCTTCCGTGTATTACCTCAGGTTGGTCACATGACACATGAAGTCTACAAGTTTGGATACACACACACACACACACACACACACACACCAGGTCTGAAGGGGTGATGTGGACCCCTTTACATATGTACATTTACATTTAAGTCATTTAGCAGATGCTCTTATCCAGAGCGACTTACAAATTGGTGCATTCACCTTATGACATCCAGTGGAACAGTCACTTTACAATAGTGCATCTAAATCTTAAAGGGGGGGGGCGAGAGGGATTACTTATCCTAGGTATTCCTTAAAGAGGTGGGGTTTCAGGTGTCTCCGGAAGGTGGTGATTGACTCCGCTGTCCTGGCGTCGTGAGGGAGTTTGTTCCACCATTGGGGGGCCAGAGCAGCGAACAGTTTTGACTGGGCTGAGCGGGAGCTGTACTTCCTCAGTGGTAGGGAGGCGAGCAGGCCAGAGGTGGATGAACGCAGTGCCCTTGTTTGGGTGTAGGGCCTGATCAGAGCCTGGAGGTACTGAGGTGCCGTTCCCCTCACAGCTCCGTAGGCAATCACCATGGTCTTGTAGCGGATGCGAGCTTCAACTGGAAGCCAGTGGAGAGAACGGAGGAGCGGGGTGACGTGAGAGAACTTGGGAAGGTTGAACACCAGACGGGCTGCGGCGTTCTGGATGAGTTGAAGGGGTTTAATGGCACAGGCAGGGAGCCCAGCCAACAGCGAGTTGCAGTAATCCAGACGGGAGATTACAAGTGCCTGGATTAGGACCTGCGCCGCTTCCTGTGTGAGGCAGGGTCGTACTCTGCGGATGTTGTAGAGCATGAACCTACAGGAACGGGCCACCGCCTTGATGTTGGTTGAGAACGACAGGGTGTTGTCCAGGATCACGCCAAGGTTCTTAGCGCTCTGGGAGGAGGACACAATGGAGTTGTCAACCGTGATGGCGAGATCATGGAACGGGCAGTCCTTCCCCGGGAGGAAGAGCAGCTCCGTCTTGCCGAGGTTCAGCTTGAGGTGGTGATCCGTCATCCACACTGATATGTCTGCCAGACATGCAGAGATGCGATTCGCCACCTGGTCATCAGAAGGGGGAAAGGAGAAGATTAGTTGTGTGTCGTCTGCATAGCAATGATAGGAGAGACCATGTGAGGTTATGACAGAGCCAAGTGACTTGGTGTATAGCGAGAATAGGAGAGGGCCTAGAACAGAGCCCTGGGGGACACCAGTGGTGAGAGCGCGTGGTGAGGAGACAGATTCTCGCCACGCCACCTGGTAGGAGCGACCTGTCAGGTAGGACGCAATCCAAGCGTGGGCCGCGCCGGAGATGCCCAACTCGGAGAGGGTGGAGAGGAGGATCTGATGGTTCACAGTATCGAAGGCAGCCGATAGATCTAGAAGGATGAGAGCAGAGGAGAGAGAGTTAGCTTTAGCAGTGCGGAGCGCCTCCGTGATACAGAGGAGAGCAGTCTCAGTTGAATGACTAGTCTTGAAACCTGACTGATTTGGATCAAGAAGGTCATTCAGAGAGAGATAGCGGGAGAGCTGGCCAAGGACGGCACGTTCAAGAGTTTTGGAGAGAAAAGAAAGAAGGGATACTGGTCTGTAGTTGTTGACATCGGAGGGATCAAGTGTAGGTTTTTTCAGAAGGGGTGCAACTATCGCTCTCTTGAAGACGGAAGGGACGTAGCCAGCGGTCAGGGATGAGTTGATGAGCGAGGTGAGGTAAGGGAGAAGGTCTCCGGAAATGGTCTGGAGAAGAGAGGAGGGGATAGGGTCAAGCGGGCAGGTTGTTGGGCGGCCGGCCGTCACAAGACGCGAGATTTCATCTGGAGAGAGAGGGGAGAAAGAGGTCAGAGCACAGGGTAGGGCAGTGTGAGCAGAACCAGTGGTGTCGTTTGACTTAGCAAACGAGGATCGGATGTCGTCAACTTTCTTTTCAAAATGGTTGACGAAGTCATCTGCAGAGAGGGAGGAGGGGGGAGGGGGAGGAGGATTCAGGAGGGAGGAGAAGGTGGCAAAGAGCTTCCTAG
This sequence comes from Oncorhynchus gorbuscha, assembly GCF_021184085.1. NCBI lineage: Eukaryota > Metazoa > Chordata > Actinopteri > Salmoniformes > Salmonidae > Oncorhynchus > Oncorhynchus gorbuscha. Next base: position 75,996 of record NW_025746609.1, on the reverse strand, counting down.
GGTTAGAGGCAGATGCTTGGAATTTAGCGTGGTAGAAAGTGGCTTTAGCAGCAGAGACAGAGGAGGAAAATGTAGAGAGGAGGGAGTGAAAGGATGCCAGGTCCGCAGGGAGGCGAGTTTTCCTCCATTTCCGCTCGGCTGCCCGGAGCCCTGTTCTGTGAGCTCGCAATGAGTCATCGAGCCACGGAGCGGGAGGGGAGGACCGAGCCGGCCTGGAGGATAGGGGACATAGAGAGTCAAAGGATGCAGAGAGGGAGGAGAGGAGGGTTGAGGAGGCAGAATCAGGAGATAGGTTGGAGAAGGTTTGAGCTGAGGGAAGAGATGATAGGATGGAAGAGGAGAGAGTAGCGGGGGAGAGAGAGCGAAGGTTGGGACGGAGCGATACCATCCGAGTAGGGGCAGTGTGGGAGGTGTTGGATGAGAGCGAGAGGGAAAAGGATACAAGGTAGTGGTCGGAGACTTGGAGGGGAGTTGCAATGAGGTTAGTGGAAGAACAGCATCTAGTAAAGATGAGGTCGAGCGTATTGCCTGCCTTGTGAGTAGGGGGAAGGTGAGAGGGTGAGGTCAAAAGAGGAGAGGAGTGGAAAGAAGGAGGCAGAGAGGAATGAGTCAAAGGTAGACGTGGGGAGGTTAAAGTCGCCCAGAACTGTGAGAGGTGAGCCGTCCTCAGGAAAGGAGCTTATCAAGGCATCAAGCTCATTGATGAACTCTCCGAGGGAACCTGGAGGGCGATAAATGATAAGGATGTTAAGCTTGAAAGGGCTGATAACTGTGACAGCATGGAATTCAAAGGAGGCGATAGACAGATGGGTAAGGGGAGAAAGAGAGAATGACCACTTGGGAGAGATGAGGATCCCGGTGCCACCACCCCGCTGACCAGAAGCTCTCGGGGTGTGCGAGAACAAGTGGGCGGACGAAGAGAGAGCAGTAGGAGTAGCAGTGTTGTCTGTGGTGATCCATGTTTCCGTCAGTGCCAAGAAGTCGAGGGACTGGAGGGAGGCATAGGCTGAGATGAACTCTGCCTTGTTGACCGCAGATTGGCAGTTCCAGAGGCTACCGGAGACCTGGAACTCCACGTGGGTCGTGCGCGCTGGGACCACCAAATTAGGGTGGCCGCGGCCACGCGGTGTGGAGCGTTTGTATGGTCTGTGCAGAGAGGAGAGAACAGGGATAAACAGACACATAGTTGACAGGCTACAGAAGAGGCTACGCTAATGCATTAATATTCAGGGTTGTATCCGGATGATTCTGTATAAATAGTTGTATAAATAGTTGTATAAATAGTTGTATTTTCTTTCAAACCCGCTGGTCCCTTGTTACAAGCTGAGAGGCCACACTGGTTGACCCTTGGCTCTACCAAGCTTCCCTGGGAATAAGCATCAAACTCTACTTCATAGTTTATGTTATGACACTTACTTGGACACTGATTAGCTACCTTATCAAATCCGTAATAAATAAAGACCTTTTATAACCCCTAGTTTATCATTCCTTTATCTGGAGCACTTTTGAATTATATCACAAGATTGTAATGTGATCACTATGCAGAGGAGCAAGTGTCTGACTGATGGTGCTACACAGCCGGTGTCAGAGTTCCTGCTTCTTCATTTGTCATCTCAGCCCCTTAAACATTTAGAAAATAGAGTCAACACAATGAAAAGTTGGATAAAATGCACATCAGGGGGCTGGATCTCGGGGACTGAGACGACAGAGAGGACTGGATCTCGGGGACTGAGATGACAGAGAGGACTGGATCTCGGGGACTGAGACGACAGAGAGGACTGGATCTCGGGGACTGAGACGACAGAGAGGACTGGATCTCGGGGACTGAGACGACAGAGAGGACTGGATCTCAGGGACTGAGACGACAGAGAGGACTGGATCTCAGGGACTGAGATGACAGAGAGGACTGGATCTCAGGGACTGAGATGACAGAGAGGACTGGATCTCAGGGACTGAGATGACAGAGAGGACTGGATCTCAGGGACTGAGATGACAGAGAGGACTGGATCTCGGGGACTGAGATGACAGAGAGGACTGGGTCTCGGGGACTGAGACGACAGAGAGGACTGGATCTCGGGGACTGAGACGACAGAGAGGACTGGATCTCGGGGACTGAGACGACAGAGAGACTGGATCTCGGGGACTGATGACAGAGAGGACTGGATCTCAGGGACTGAGACGACAGAGAGGACTGGATCTCACTGAGACGACAGAGAGGACTGGATCTCAGGGACTGAGACACAGAGGACTGGATCTCAGGGACTGAGATGACAGAGAGGTGGATCTCAGGGACTGAGATGACAGAGAGGGGATCTCAGGGACTGAGATGACAGAGAGGACTGGATCTCAGGGACTGAGATGACAGAGACTGGACTCAGGGATGAGATGACAGAGAGGACTGGATCTCAGGGACTGAGATGACAGAGAGGACTGGATCTCAGGGACTGAGATGACAGAGAGGACTGGATCTAAGGGACTGAGATGACAGAGAGGACTGGATCTCAGGGACTGAGATAACAGAGATACACACAAATGTGAAGGGATGAATAGAATATGTACATATAAATACATGGATGAGTGATGGCTGTGCGGCAAAGGCAAGACACAGTAGGTGGTATAGAATACAGTATATACATACGAGATGAGTAATGTAGGGTATGTAAACATTATTAAAGATTAAAGATGCAGTAGGTGGTATAGAATACAGTATATACATACGAGATGAGTAATGTAGGGTATGCAAACAGTATTAAAGTGGTGTTATTTAAAGTGACTAATGATACCTTTATTTGTCCAGAGAAATGAGTCTGTATGTAGGCAGCAGCCTCTCTGAGTTAGTGGTGGATGTTTAGCAGTCTGATGGCCTTGAGATAGAAGCTGTTTTTCAGTCTCTCGGTCCCTGCTTTGAAGCACCTGTACTGACCTCGCCTTCTGGTTGGTAGCGGGGTGAACAGGCAGTAGCTCGCACGGTTGTTGTCCTTGATGATCTTTTTGGCCTTCCTGTTACATCGGGTGTTATAGGTGTCCTGGAGGGCAGGTAGTTTGTCCCCAGTGATGCGTTGTACAGACCGCACTACCCTATGGAGAGCCTTGCTGTTGAGGGTGGTGCAATTGCCGTACCAGGCTGTGATACAGCCCGACAAGATGCTCTCGATTGTGCATCTGTAGAATTTTGTCAGATTTTTGGGTGACAAGCCAATTTCTTCAGCCTCAGGTTGAAGAGGAGCTGTTGTGCCTTCTTCACCACACTGTCTGTGTGGGACCATTTCAGATGGTCTGTGATGTGAATGAGGAAGAACAAAACTTTCCACCCTCTCCACTACTGTCCCGTCGATGTGGATTGGGGGATGCTCCCTGTGCTGTTTCTTGAAGTCCATGATCATCTCCTTAGTTTTGTTGACGTTGAGTGTGAGGTTATTTTCGCTACACCACACTCCGAGGGCCCATCCTGATATAACAACTAACTAGTTTCCCCAGCTCTTACTTTAGTTGTTATATCAGGATTACATGAAAGGTATGGTTGACCGTCGGTTTTGGCAACTGCAGGGGCAACATGTTATTCTGGTCCAGCTTTTCCGTTCATTACTTTTTGTTTGGATGAGGTGACGACAGAGGTATCCAACGTGGCTAGTTTCCTCATGTACAGGGAAGTGTAGCTACAGGACCAGGCTAGTTTCCTAATGTACAGGGAAGTGTAGCTACGGGACCAGGCTAGTTTCCTAATGTACAGGGAAGTGTAGCTACAGGACCAGGCTAGTTTCCTCATGTACAGGGAAGTGTAGCTACAGGACCAGGCTAGTTTCCTCATGTACAGGGAAGTGTAGCTACAGGACCAGGCTAGTTTCCTCATGTACAGGGAAGTGTAGCTACAGGACCAGGCTAGTTTCCTCATGTTTCCTCATGTACAGGGAAGTGTAGCTACAGGACCAGGCTAGTTTCCTCATGTACAGGGAAGTGTAGCTACAGGACCAGGCTAGTTTCCTCATGTACAGGGAAGTGTAGCTACAGGACCAGGCTAGTTTCCTCATGTACAGGGAAGTGTAGCTACGGGACCAGGCTAGTTTCCTCATGTACAGGGAAGTGTAGCTACGGGACCAGGCTAGTTTCCTCATGTACAGGGACCAGGCTAGTTTCCTCATGTACAGGGAAGTGTAGCTAGTTTCAGGGGAAGTGTACCAGGCTAGTTTCCTCATGTACAGGGAAGTGTAGCTACGGGACCAGGCTAGTTTCCTCATGTACAGGGAAGTGGCTAGTTTCTACTACAGGACCAGGCTAGTTTCCTCATGTACAGGGAAGTGTAGCTACAGGACCAGGCTAGTTTCCTCATGTACAGGGAAGTGTAGCTACAGGACCAGGCTAGTTTCCTCATGTACAGGGAAGTGTAGCTACAGGACCAGGCTAGTTTCCTCATGTACAGGGAAGTGTAGCTACAGGACCAGGCTAGTTTCCTCATGTACAGGGAAGTGTAGCTACAGGACCAGGCTAGTTTCCTCATGTACAGGGAAGTGTAGCTACAGGACCAGGCTAGTTTCCTCATGTACAGGGAAGTGTAGCTACAGGACCAGGCTAGTTTCCTCATGTACAGGGAAGTGTAGCTACGGGACCAGGCTAGTTTCCTCATGTACAGGGAAGTGTAGCTACAGGACCAGGCTAGTTTCCTCATGTACAGGGAAGTGTAGCTACGGACCAGGCTAGTTTCCTCATGTACAGGGAAGTGTAGCTACAGGACCAGGCTAGTTTCCTCATGTACAGGGAAGTGTAGCTACAGGACCAGGCTAGTTTCCTCATGTACAGGGAAGTGTAGCTACAGGACCAGGCTAGTTTCCTCATGTACAGGGAAGTGTAGCTACAGGACCAGGCTAGTTTCCTCATGTACAGGGAAGTGTAGCTACAGGACCAGGCTAGTTTCCTCATGTACAGGGAAGTGTAGCTACAGGACCAGGCTAGTTTCCTCATGTACAGGGAAGTGTAGCTACAGGACCAGGCTAGTTTCCTCATGTACAGGGAAGTGTAGCTACAGGACCAGGCTAGTTTCCTCATGTACAGGGAAGTGTAGCTACAGGACCAGGCTAGTTTCCTCATGTACAGGGAAGTGTAGCTACAGGACCAGGCTAGTTTCCTCATGTACAGGGAAGTGTAGCTACAGGACCAGGCTAGTTTCCTCATGTACAGGGAAGTGTAGCTACAGGACCAGGCTAGTTTCCTCATGTACAGGGAAGTGTAGCTACAGGACCAGGCTAGTTTCCTCATGTACAGGGAAGTGTAGCTACAGGACCAGGCTAGTTTCCTCATGTACAGGGTTTCCTCATGTAAGTGTAGCTACAGGACCAGGCTAGTTTCCTCATGTACAGGGAAGTGTAGCTACAGGACCAGGCTAGTTTCCTCATGTACAGGGAAGTGTTTCCTCATGTAGGGAAGTGTAGCTAGGACCAGGCTAGTTTCCTCATGTACAGGGAAGTGTAGCTACGGGACCAGGCTAGTTTCCTCATGTACAGGGAAGTGTAGCTACGGGACCAGGCTAGTTTCCTCATGTACAGGGAAGTGTAGCTACGGGACCAGGCTAGTTTCCTCATGTACAGGGAAGTGTAGCTACGGGACCAGGCTAGTTTCCTCATGTACAGGGAAGTGTAGCTACGGGACCAGGCTAGTTTCCTCATGTACAGGGAAGTGTAGCTACGGGACCAGGCTAGTTTCCTCATGTACAGGGAAGTGTAGCTACAGGACCAGGCTAGTTTCCTCATGTACAGGGAAGTGTAGCTACAGGACCAGGCTAGTTTCCTCATGTACAGGGAAGTGTAGCTACAGGACCAGGCTAGTTTCCTCATGTACAGGGAAGTGTAGCTACAGGACCAGGCTAGTTTCCTCATGTACAGGGAAGTGTAGCTACAGGACCAGGCTAGTTTCCTCATGTACAGGGAAGTGTAGCTACAGGACCAGGCTAGTTTCCTCATGTACAGGGAAGTGTAGCTACAGGACCAGGCTAGTTTCCTCATGTACAGGGAAGTGTAGCTACAGGACCAGGCTAGTTTCCTCATGTACAGGGAAGTGTAGCTACAGGACCAGGCTAGTTTCCTCATGTACAGGGAAGTGTAGCTACAGGACCAGGCTAGTTTCCTCATGTACAGGGAAGTGTAGCTACAGGACCAGGCTAGTTTCCTCATGTACAGGGAAGTGTAGCTACAGGACCAGGCTAGTTTCCTCATGTACAGGGAAGTGTAGCTACAGGACCAGGCTAGTTTCCTCATGTACAGGGAAGTGTAGCTACAGGACCAGGCTAGTTTCCTCATGTACAGGGAAGTGTAGCTACAGGACCAGGCTAGTTTCCTCATGTACAGGGAAGTGTAGCTACAGGACCAGGCTAGTTTCCTCATGTACAGGGAAGTGTAGCTACAGGACCAGGCTAGTTTCCTCATGTACAGGGAAGTGTAGCTACAGGACCAGGCTAGTTTCCTCATGTACAGGGAAGTGTAGCTACAGGACCAGGCTAGTTTCCTCATGTACAGGGAAGTGTAGCTACAGGACCAGGCTAGTTTCCTCATGTACAGGGAAGTGTAGCTACAGGACCAGGCTAGTTTCCTCATGTACAGGGAAGTGTAGCTACAGGACCAGGCTAGTTTCCTCATGTACAGGGAAGTGTAGCTACAGGACCAGGCTAGTTTCCTCATGTACAGGGAAGTGTAGCTACAGGACCAGGCTAGTTTCCTCATGTACAGGGAAGTGTAGCTACAGGACCAGGCTAGTTTCCTCATGTACAGGGAAGTGTAGCTACAGGACCAGGCTAGTTTCCTCATGTACAGGGAAGTGTAGCTACAGGACCAGGCTAGTTTCCTCATGTACAGGGAAGTGTAGCTACAGGACCAGGCTAGTTTCCTCATGTACAGGGAAGTGTAGCTACAGGACCAGGCTAGTTTCCTCATGTACAGGGAAGTGTAGCTACAGGACCAGGCTAGTTTCCTCATGTACAGGGAAGTGTAGCTACAGGACCAGGCTAGTTTCCTCATGTACAGGGAAGTGTAGCTACAGGACCAGGCTAGTTTCCTCATGTACAGGGAAGTGTAGCTACAGGACCAGGCTAGTTTCCTCATGTACAGGGAAGTGTAGCTACGGGACCAGGCTAGTTTCCTCATGTACAGGGAAGTGTAGCTACAGGACCAGGCTAGTTTCCTCATGTACAGGGAAGTGTAGCTACAGGACCAGGCTAGTTTCCTCATGTACAGGGAAGTGTAGCTACGGGACCAGGCTAGTTTCCTCATGTACAGGGAAGTGTAGCTACGGGACCAGGCTAGTTTCCTCATGTACAGGGAAGTGTAGCTACAGGACCAGGCTAGTTTCCTCATGTACAGGGAAGTGTAGCTACAGGACCAGGCTAGTTTCCTCATGTACAGGGAAGTGTAGCTACAGGACCAGGCTAGTTTCCTCATGTACAGGGAAGTGTAGCTACAGGACCAGGCTAGTTTCCTCATGTACAGGGAAGTGTAGCTACGGGACCAGGCTAGTTTCCTCATGTACAGGGAAGTGTAGCTACAGGACCAGGCTAGTTTCCTCATGTACAGGGAAGTGTAGCTACAGGACCAGGCTAGTTTCCTCATGTACAGGGAAGTGTAGCTACGGGACCAGGCTAGTTTCCTCATGTACAGGGAAGTGTAGCTACAGGACCAGGCTAGTTTCCTCATGTACAGGGAAGTGTAGCTACAGGACCAGGCTAGTTTCCTCATGTACAGGGAAGTGTAGCTACAGGACCAGGCTAGTTTCCTCATGTACAGGGAAGTGTAGCTACAGGACCAGGCTAGTTTCCTCATGTACAGGGAAGTGTAGCTACGGACCAGGCTAGTTTCCTCATGTACAGGGAAGTGTAGCTACGGGACCAGGCTAGTTTCCTCATGTACAGGGAAGTGTAGCTACAGGACCAGGCTAGTTTCCTCATGTACAGGGAAGTGTAGCTACGGGACCAGGCTAGTTTCCTCATGTACAGGGAAGTGTAGCTACGGGACCAGGCTAGTTTCCTCATGTACAGGGAAGTGTAGCTACAGGACCAGGCTAGTTTCCTCATGTACAGGGAAGTGTAGCTACAGGACCAGGCTAGTTTCCTCATGTACAGGGAAGTGTAGCTACAGGACCAGGCTAGTTTCCTCATGTACAGGGAAGTGTAGCTACGGGACCAGGCTAGTTTCCTCATGTACAGGGAAGTGTAGCTACAGGACCAGGCTAGTTTCCTCATGTACAGGGAAGTGTAGCTACAGGACCAGGCTAGTTTCCTCATGTACAGGGAAGTGTAGCTACAGGACCAGGCTAGTTTCCTCATGTACAGGGAAGTGTAGCTACAGGACCAGGCTAGTTTCCTCATGTACAGGGAAGTGTAGCTACAGGACCAGGCTAGTTTCCTCATGTACAGGGAAGTGTAGCTACAGGACCAGGCTAGTTTCCTAAAAATCACTCTTTGAAAACAATAGGACCTGAGAAACTAGCCTTGGAACAGCATGGCTCATTTTAAACCTCTGGACACCGGCGTGAACTTTTCCTGTTGTTCTGTGTGCAGTTTGAGTTGACACGCTTAGCTGTGCACAACTCTCAATAAACTCCCCCCCCATCTTGTTATCATCATGGGCCTGGACACCATGAACTTGTCAAACCGAAGGGAGACTGAACTGAGCTGACAGTAGATAACTTCATCAATCTCTTGATGAGCTTTAAACAGAACAGGGACCGGACTGAGAGGAGAGTAGATAACTTCATCAATCTCTTGATGAGCTTTAAACAGAACAGGGACTGGACTGAGAGGACAGTAGATAACTTCATCAATCTCTTGATGAGCTTTAAACAGAACAGGACTGAGGAGAGTAGATAACTTCATCAATCTCTTGAGAGGGAGAGTAGATAACTTCATCAATCTCTTGATGAGCTTTAAACAGAACAGGGACTGGACTGAGAGGAGAGTAGATAACTTCATCAATCTCTTGATGAGCTTTAAACAGAACAGGGACTGGACTGAGAGGAGAGTAGATACGGTACCTTTATCAATCTCTTGATGAGGTTGATGTTGTAATGATCTTCGTCTGTTGTTTGTAGAAAGTCAGACCGAAATGCAGCGTGTAGGTTACTCATGACTTTTAATGAAGCTAATACGGTACATGAAATAACGGAAGACGAAAACAACAAACGAGTGAAACTAATACAGCCTATCTGGTGACTAACACTAAGACAGGAACAATCTCCCACGAAATACAACGCGCACTCAGGCTACCTAAATACGGTTCCCAATCCGAGACAACTAGAATCAGCTGACTCCAATTAGGAATCGCCTCAGGCAGCCAAGCCTAACTAGACACACCCCTACTAATACACACTCCTAATTAATACAAACCCCAATACGAAATACAACATAAACCCATGTCACACCCTGGCCTACCCAAACATATAACAAAAACACAAGATACAATGACCAAGGCGTGACAGATGTGATATATGAGGGACGTGTGAGGGAGAGACTGTACCTTTATCAATCTCTTGATGAGGTTGATGTGATATATGAGGAAGAGACTGTGTGTATAAGTGTCCTGTTAGTTCCAGCAGAGGGGGCTCCTTGCTGTACTGGCTACCCAGAGCATTAATAAGTCTGATTAATGAGAGGGATTGTCATCATGTTGTGGCATGGCTTCCTCCTTATGTCTCCGTCTCCCCCCATGAAACATCTTGACTCTGATCCTACAGAGTGATAAACCACCAAATCCTCTGGCAGTGGTTTGTCAATCTCAAGGGGGAGAGAGAGGTTTTGGTCTCACTATATCTGTCATTCTGCCTTTCTTTCTTTCTTTCTTTCTTTCTTTCTTTCTTTCTTTCTCTCTCTCTCTCTCTCTCTCTCTCTCTCTCTCTCTCTCTCTCTCTCTCTCTCTCTCTCTCTCTCTCTCTTTTTAACACAAGAGTACACACACACCATTTTTAATTTAAAACACTTCACAATATGGAATTTACAGAGTTAAGGTATATCATTGCAATATGGACACATTACCTTTTTTCTTACAGACACCGTACCTGCTGTTCAATCAGAATTATTGTTGACTGTCTACTGTCTGTGTTGACTGTCTACTGTCTGTGTTGACTGTCTACTGTCTGTGTCGACTGTCTACGTTGACTGTCTACTGTCTGTGTTGACTGTCGACTATCTATGTTGACTGTCTACTGTCTATGTTGACTGTCTACTGTCTACGTTGACTGTCTACGCTGACTGTCTACTGTCTATGTTGACTGTCTACTGTCTATGTTGACTGTCTACTGTCTATGTTGACTGTCTACTATCTATGCTGACTGTCTACTGTCTATGTTGACTGTCTACTATCTATGTTGACTGTCTACGATCTATGTTGACTGTCTACTGTCTATGTTGACTGTCTACTGTCTATGTTGACTGTCTACTATCTAAGTTGACTGTCTACTGTCTATGTGACTCTCATCTACTTGATCTATCGGACTGTCTACTGTCTACTGTGAACCATCAGATCCTCCTCTACCCTCTCCGTTGACTGGGCTACTCTCTATGCTGACTGTCTACTGTCTATGTTGACTGTCCTACTGTCTAGGTTGACTGTCTACCAGGTGACTGTCTAATCTGTCTATGTTGACTGTCTACGCGTCTCATGTTGACTGTCCCCTAGGGCTCTGTTCTGGCTCTCTATGTTGACCTATTCTCTCTATGTTGACTATACACCAAGTCACTTGGCTCTGTCTATAACCTCACATGGTCTGTCTACTTGCTATGTTGACTGTCTACTGTCTATGTTGACTGTCTACTGACTGGTTGACCGCATCTCTGTCTATGTCTGTCTACTATCTGTGTTGACTGATCACCTGTCTATGTGAACCTCTACAAGACGTTGACTGCTCTTCCTCCCGGGAAGGACTGTCTACGTTGATGTCTACTGTCTATGTTGACAATCTATGTTGTGTCTACTATCTATGCGACTGAACTGTCTATGGACTGTTTCCTATCTATGTTGACCCTGTCTATTGTCTATGTTGACAAGTCTACTGTCTAGGTTGACTGTCTACAACATCCGCAGAGTGTCTACTGTCTATGTTGACTGTCTACACAGGAAGACTGCAGGTCCTAATCCAGGACTTGTCATCTCCCGTCTATGTTGACTGTCTACTGCTGTTGACTGGGCTCCCTGTCCTGTGCCATTAAACCCCTTCAACTCATCCAGAACGCCGCAGCCCGTCTGGTGTTGAACCTTCCCAAGTTCTATGTTGACTGTCACCCCGTCTCCGTTGACTGTCCACTGGCTTCCAGTTGAAGTCTACTGTTCCGCTACAAGACCATGGTGACTTGCCTACGGTCTGTGAGGGGAACTACTGTCTCAGTTGACTGTCCAGGCTCTGATTGACCCTACTGTCTAACAAGGGACTGTCTTCATCCACCTCTGGCCTGCTATGCCTGACTGTCACTGAGGAAGTTGACTGCTATCTAGTTGACTGTCTAAACTGTCTCGTTGACTGTCCCCTATCTATGGTGAACAAACTGTCTATGTTGACAGGACAGCGGACTGTCAATCACCACCTTCCGGAGACACCTGAAATGTTGACCTCTTTAAGGAATACCTATGTTGACTAGGTCTACTAATCTATGTCACTGTCTCCCCCTAAGTTTTAGATGCACTATTGTCTATGTGACTGTCCCACTGGATGTCATAAGGTGAATGCACCTATTTGTAAGTCGTCTCTGGATAAGAGCGTCTGTCTAAATCTAAATGTTGACTGTAAACTGTCTATGTTGACTGTCTACTGTCTATGTTGACTGTCTACTGTCTATGTTGACTGTCTACTGTCTATGTTGACTGTCTACTGTCTATGTTGACTGTCTACTGTCTATGTTGACTGTCTACGTTGACTGTCTACTGTCTATGTTGACTGTCTACTGTCTATTTTGACTGTCTACTGTCTATGTTGACTGTCTACTGTCTATGTTAACTGTCTACGTTGACTGTCTACTGTCTATGTTGACTGTCTACTGTCTATGTTGACTGTCTACTGTCTGTGTTGACCGTCTACTGTCTATGTTGACTGTCTACTGTCTGTGTTGACTGTCGACTGTCTATGTTGACCGTCTACTATCTATGTTGACTGCCTACTGTCTATGTTGACTGTCTACATTGACTGTCTACTGTCTATGTTGACTGTCTACTATCTATGTTGACTGTCTACTATCTATGTTGACTGTCTACTGTCTATGTTGACTGTTTACTATCTATGTTGACTGTCTATTGTCTATGTTGACTGTCTACTGTCTATGTTGACTGTCTACTATCTATGTTGATTGTCTACTGTCTATGTTGACTGTCTACTATCTATTTTGACTGTCTACTGTCTACGTTGACTGTCTACTGTCTATGTTGACTGTCTACTGTCTATGTTGACTGTCTACTGTCTATGTTGACTGTCTACGTTGACTGTCTACTGTCTATGTTGACTGTCTACTGTCTATGTTGACTGTCTACTGTCTATGTTGACTGTCTACGTTGACTGTCTACTGTCTATGTTGACTGTCTACTGTCTATGTTGACTGTCTACGTTGACTGTCTACTGTCTACGTTGACTGTCTACTGTCTATGTTGACTGTCTACTGTCTATGTTGACTGTCTAAGTTGACTGTCTACTGTCTATGTTGACTGTCTACTGTCTATGTTGACTGCTATCTATGTTGACTGTCTACTCTCTGTGTTGACTGTTTACTATCTATGCTGACTGTCTACTGTCTATGTTGACTGCTATCTATGTTGACTGTATACTGTCTATGTTGACTGTCTACTGTCTATGTTGACCGTCTACTATCTATGTTGACTGTATACTGTCTATGTTGACTGTCTACTGTCTATGCTGACTGTCTCCTGTCTATGTTGACTGTCTACTATCTATGCTGACTGTCTACTATCTATGTTGACTGTCTACTGTCTACGTTCACTGTCTACTGTCTATGTTGACTGTCTACTATCTATGTTGACTGTCTGCTATCTATGTTGACTGTCTACTGTCTATGTTGACTGTCTACTGTCTGTGTTGACTGTCTACTGTCTATGTTGACTGTCTACTGTCTATGTTGACCGTCTACTATCTATGCTGACTGTCTGCTATCTATGTTGACTGTCTACTGTCTGTGTTGACTGTCTACTGTCTATGTTGACTGTCTACTGTCTATGTTGACTGTCTACTGTCTATGTTGACTGTCTACGTTGACTGTCTACTGTCTACGTTGACTGTCTACTGTCTATGTTGACTGTCTACTGTCTATGTTGACTGTCTACTGTCTGTGTTGACTGTCGACTGTCTATGTTGACCGTCTACTATCTATGTTGACTGCCTACTGTCTATGTTGACTGTCTACGTTGACTGTCTACTGTCTATGTTGACTGTTTACTGTCTATGTTGACTGTCTACTGTCTGTGTTGACTGTCAACTGTCTATGTTGACTGTCTACTATCTATATTGACTGTCTACTGTCTATGTTGACTGTTTACTATCTATGTTGACTGTCTACTGTCTATGTTGACTGTCTACTGTCTATGTTGACTGCTATCTATGTTGACTGTCTACTCTCTGTGTTGACTGTTTACTATCTATGTTGACTGTCAACTATCTATGTTGACTGCTATCTATGTTGACTGTCTACTCTCTGTGTTGACTGTTTACTATCTATGCTGACTGTCTACTGTCTATGTTGACTGCTATCTATGTTGACTGTTTACTGTCTATGTTGACTGTCTACTGTCTATGTTGACCGTCTACTATCTATGTTGACTGTCTACTGTCTATGTTGACTGTCTGCTGTCTATGCTGACTGTCTATGTTGACTGTCTACTATCTATGCTGACTGTCTACTATCTATGTTGACTGCCTACTGTCTATGTTGACTGTCTACGTTGACTGTCTACTGTCTATGTTGACTGTTTACTGTCTATGTTGACTGTCTACTGTCTGTGTTGACTGTCAACTGTCTATGTTGACTGTCTACTATCTATATTGACTGTCTACTGTCTATGTTGACTGTCTACTGTCTGTGTTGACTGTCTACTATCTATGTTGACTGTCTGCTATCTATGTTGACTGTCTACTGTCTATGTTGACTATCTACTATCTATGTTGACTGTCTACTGTCTGTGTTGACTGTCTACTATCTATGTTGACTGTCTACTGTCTATGTTGACCGTCTACTATCTATGCTGACTGTCTGCTATCTATGTTGACTGTCTACTGTCTGTGTTGACTGTCTACTATCTATGTTGACTGTCTACTGTCTATGTTGACCGTCTACTATCTATGCTGACTGTCTGCTATCTATGTTGACTGTCTACTGTCTATTTTGACCGTCTACTATCTATGTTGACTGTCTGCTGTCTATGTTGACCGTCTACTATCTATGTTGACTGTCTACTATCTATGTTGACCGTCTACTGTCTATGTTGACTGTCTGCTATCTATGCTGACTGTTTCTGCTAGATGTTGTGTTTTTGTCCATGCTGTTCTGTCCCTGTGTTGCGATGTCTGTTCTCATTGTGCTCTAACTGTTCTTCATTTCCTTGTGTGTTTGTTACATGTCCCTGTCATTCTGGGTTGTCATGTCAATCTTCTACACTGAGTTAAATGCATTTTTATTGTATTTATTATGTTGATGCAAGGTTACTTCTCCCCAGTCGTCACTGGCCAGGACATCATAGTGAATACGATGTCCTTCGTTGACCTGGATAAATGAAATAAACACAAACATATATATACAGATTGTCTATTCTTATTAGATTGTCTATTCTTCTTCCCCATTCTTATACCACTAACAGGACTATAGATCTCCCCATCCCTCTACCACTACCAGGACTATAGATCTCCCCATCCCTCTACCACTACCAGGACTATAGATCTCCCCATCCCTCTACCACTACCAGGAGTATAGATCTCCCCATTCTTATACCACTAACAGGACTATAGATCTCCCCATTCTTATACCACTAACGGTGTGGAGGAAGGATCAAGCCTGCACGGTAAAGGAGAAGAGCTCTGACACCTAATAATTGTTTCCTACAAACCTTTTCGCTTTATCATCAATTACTGTCAGACTTCAATAGTGGCTGGTGAGGATTTGTCTTCCCACTGTGTCGGTGTTATGAGCTAATCTGGCCCGTGATTTGTCTGCTGTTTTAATTCACAAATCAGATCCTGTTTTATAACTGCGTGCTTCAATGATATTTAGCTAATCCCCTTTTTCCCCTCTCTGCTAAGAGACTAGCCTTGGGGTTGATTTAGCTGTGAAGGCCGTGCAATTGAAACAAAAGCAAAACACAGAAATTAGATTAATGTCCAATTGTTGTCCTCCGTGTCCTAGAGAGTTTATTACACAGCTGTTTGCCCCGAAGTGAATCAAAACAACAACGTTTAGCCTGTTGTCATCTGATGTGAACCCTTTTTAAAAATGTTTAATCATTGATATGGTGAATTAAGGATTCCTTTCTTTGTTCCAATGCATTTGACATGTACACCACAGATTGCAACCCCCCCCCTTCGCCACAACCAAGTCGTCCCCTTTAGCTACCCCTAGATAAACATACCCAGTGCCGATTAGATGGTAATTATTTGATGATAGAGGTCACACTGGAAACATTTAAGAGGTTGACGCTGCTGTGCTTTGACTCGCTGGCCCCGGAGTACTGATTACATTCTGGATGTTTGCCTCGGCCCGTTAGTAAGAAAATGGAATTCAAATATCCCAAAGTCTACAACAAAGAGCAATCACACATTGGCCTGCGCCCTAAACGGCATTCTATTGACTATATAGTGCACTACAGCGTGACCAAGGCCCATATGCCCTATACAGGGAATACAGTGGCGTTTGGGAAGCACGTATTGCCCTTAAACAGCTGCATTAACAAGCCTATCACTACTACATGGTTTGAATAAGTCTAATGCTGCTTGCTGAATGTTTATACAACTGAGCAGTTTGAGTCTTAGAAATCCCATCTTGTAAATACCACGGCCTGGTGGGCAGGCGGATGGATGGAAGGAGGGAGGGGGGAGGGAGGGAGAGAGGGAGAGAGGGAGAGAGGGAGGGAGGGAGACGGAGAGAGACAGAGAGAGGGAGGGAAGGAGAGAGAGAAGGAGAGAGAAGGAGAGAGGGAAAGGGGGAGAGAGGGAGAGAGGGAGAGAGGGAGAGAGAAGGAGAGAGGGAGAGAGAAGGAGAGAGGGAGTGGGGGAGAGAGAGAGAGAGAGGGAGATAGGGAGGGTTGAAACTGACTCTGATAACTTTATCTGTGGAGCCTGGGACTGAATTCAACAGGGTGTTTAACCCCATATTCCAGATCACTACAATGTTCTAATTAGGTCTGGGGTTGAAGTGACTGCCCATATCTATGTTGGTTTAAGAGTCTGCAGCTCAACCAGCAGGGATAAGACCGCAGAGGAACCTACAATGAAGGTTTATTATCACAGAACCAAGTCAGCACACTTATCAAAACATACATGCATGGAGGGAAAAATAAACAACAAGCTTATAACAATCACACTAAGATAGGGATCTGATCTGAGCTGCTCCCAGGACACTAAGATAGGGATCTGATCTGAGCTGCTCCCAGAACACTAAGATAGGGATCTGATCTGAGCCCCTCACAGGACACTAAGATAGGGATCTGATCTGAGCCCCTCACAGAACACTAAGATATGGATCTGATCTGAGCTGCTCCCAGGACACTAAGATTGGGATCTGATCTGAGCTGCTCCCAGAACACTAAGATAGGGATCTGATCTGAGCTGAGCTGCTTCCAGGACACTAAGATAGGGATCTGATCTGAGCTGCTCCCATGACACTAATATAGGTGATCTGATCTGAGCCCCTCACAGGACACTAAGATAGGGATCTGATCTGATCTGGGCTGCTCCCAGGACACTAAGATAGGGATCTGATCTGAGCTGCTCCTAGGACACTAAGATAGGGATCTGAACAGGTAGTTAACCTACTGTTCCTAGGCCATCATTGAAAATAAAAATTTGTTCTTAACTGACTTGGGATCTGATCTGAGCTGCTCCCAGAACACTAAGATAGGGATCTGATCTGATCTGAGCTGCTCCCAGAACACTAAGATAGGGATCTGATCTGATCTGAGCTGCTCCCAGGACACTAAGATAGGGATCTGGGCCCATACCCACAAAGCATCTCAGAAAAGTCCTAGGAATCCTGTTTAAATGAGTGAGGGCTAAGAAAAAACTCAGAGCTCAGAGTAGGTTTTAGCATGACGTTAGTAGGTTTTAGACACTGCTCAGAGTAGGTTTTACCATGACGTTAAGACACTGCTCAGAGTAGGTTTTAGCATGACGTTAAGACACTGCTCAGAGTAGGTTTTAGCATGACGTTAAGACACTGCTCAGAGTAGGTTTTAGCATGACGTTAAGACACTGCTCAGAGTAGGTTTTAGCATGACGTTAAGACACTGCTCAGAGTAGGTTTTAGCATGACGTTAAGACACTGCTCAGAGTAGGTTTTAGCATGACGTTAAGACACTGCTCAGAGTAGGTTTTACCATGACGTTAAGACACTGCTCAGAGTAGGTTTTAGCATGACGTTAAGACACTGCTCAGAGTAGGTTTTAGCATGACGTTAAGACACTGCTCAGAGTAGGTTTTACCATGACGTTAAGACACTGCTCAGAGTAGGTTTTAGCATGACGTTAAGACACTGCTCAGAGTAGGTTTTACCATGACGTTAAGACACTGCTCAGAGTAGGTTTTACCATGACGTTAAGACACTGCTCAGAGTAGGTTTTAGCATGACGTTAAGACACTGCTCAGAGTAGGTTTTAGCATGGCGTTAAGACACTGCTCAGAGTAGGTTTTAGCATGACGTTAAGACACTGCTCAGAGTAGGTTTTAGCATGACGTTAAGACACTGCTCAGAGTAGGTTTTAGCATGACGTTAAGACACTGCTCAGAGTAGGTTTTAGCATGACGTTAAGACACTGCTCAGAGTAGGTTTTAGCATGACGTTAAGACACTGCTCAGAGTAGGTTTTAGCATGACGTTAAGACACTGCTCAGAGTAGGTTTTAGCATGATGTTAAGACACTGCTCAGAGTAGGTTTTAGCATGACGTTAAGACACTGCTCAGAGTAGGTTTTAGCATGACGTTAAGACACTGCTCAGAGTAGGTTTTAGCATGACGTTAAGACACTGCTCAGAGTAGGTTTTAGCATGGCGTTAAGACACTGCTCAGAGTAGGTTTTAGCATGACGTTAAGACACTGCTCAGAGTAGGTTTTAGCATGACGTTAAGACACTGCTCAGAGTAGGTTTTAGCATGACGTTAAGACACTGCTCAGAGTAGGTTTTAGCATGACGTTAAGACACTGCTCAGAGTAGGTTTTAGCATGACGTTAAGACACTGCTCAGAGTAGGTTTTAGCATGACGTTAAGACACTGCTCAGAGTAGGTTTTAGCATGACGTTAAGACACTGCTCAGAGTAGGTTTTAGCATGACGTTAAGACACTGCTCAGAGTAGGTTTTAGCATGACGTTAAGACACTGCTCAGAGTAGGTTTTAGCATGACGTTAAGACACTGCTCAGAGTAGGTTTTAGCATGACGTTAAGACACTGCTCAGAGTAGGTTTTAGCATGACGTTAAGACACTTGTCATGTTTTGTCTTATATCATCTTGTCATTTTGCTTTTCCTTCTGTTCGTTTCCCCCTGCTGGTCTTATTTGGTTCGTTCCCTCCTTCTATCCCTCTCTCTCCCCCTCCCTCTCTCACTCTCTCGCTCTCTCTTCTCTCTATCGTTCCGTTCCTGCTCCCAGCTGTTCCTATTCCCCTAATCATTATTTAGTCTTCCCACACCTGTTCCCGATCCTTTCCCCTGATTAGAGTCCCTATTTATTCCTTTGTGTTCCGTTCCTGTCCCGTCGGTTCCTTGTTTTGTATTCACCATGCTGTGATTGCGTTTCACTGCCCTGTCCTGTCGTGTTTTTGCCTTCATCAGATGCTGCGTGTGAGCAGGTGGCTCTATCAACTAGGCCTGCGCCTAGCGACCTGCAGTCTGTGGACTCTGTTATTCCCCTCTACAGACTAGAGGATTTTTGTTATTCCCTGTTTTGGATTTAAATAAACTCTGTTTCTGTTAAGTCGCTTTTGGGTCCTCTTTCACCGGCATGACAGAAGGAACCGACCAAGGAATGGACCCAGCGACTAGACGCTTTACAATGCCGTCAAGATCCAAGGAGCCATGCTCGGCAGACACGAGCAGGAATTGTCTGCTGCTCGCCATGCCGTGGAGAACCTGGCCGCTCAGGTTTCCGACCTCTCTGGACAGTTCCAGAGTCTACGTCTCGTGCCACCTGTTACTTCCTGGCCTGCCGAGCCTCCAGAACCTAGGGTTAATAACCCACCTTGCTACTCCGGGCAGCCCACTGAGGCTCCTTTCTCACGCAGTGTGAGATTGTGTTCTCTCTCCAACCCAACACATACTCTAGAGAGGCTCGGGTTTACGTCATTTCACTCCTTACTGGCCGGGCTCGAGAATGGGGCACAGCTATCTGGGAGGCAAGGGCTGATTGCTCTAACAAATTCCAGAACTTTAAAGAGGAGATGATTCGGGTTTTTGACCGTTCAGTTTTTGGTAGGGAGGCTTCTAGGGCCCTGGCTTCCTTATGCCAAGGTGAACGGTCCATAACGGATTATTCTATTGAGTTTCGCACTCTTGCTGCCTCTAGTGAGTGGAACGAGCCGGCGCTGCTCGCTCGTTTTCTGGAGGGACTCCACGCAGTGGTTAAGGATGAGAGGGAGGTTCCATCAGATGTGGATTCTTTGATTGCTCTCGCCATCCGCATAGAACGACGGGTAGATCTTCGTCACCGGGCTCGTGGAAGAGAGCTCGCATCAACGGTGTTTCCCTGCTCCGAGCAAGGCTTTGAGACTGAGCCCATGCAGCTGGGAGGGATTCGCATCTCGAATAAGGAGAGGGAACGGAGGATCACCAACCGCCTGTGCCTCTATTGAGTTGCTGGACATTTTGTTAATTCATGTCCAGTAAGAGGCCAGAGCCCATCAGTAAGCGGAGGGCTACTGGTGAGCGCTACTACTCAGGTCCCTTCATCTAGATCTTGTACTACTATGTAGGTCCATCTACGCTGGACCGGTTAAGTGCTACATGCAGTGCTTTGATTGACTCTGGGGCTGAGGGTTGTTTCATGGACGAAGCATGGGTTCGGAAACATAACATTCCTTTCAGACCGTTAGACAGGCCTACGCCCATGTTTGCCTTAGATGGTAGTCATCTTCCCAGTATCAAATTTGAGACACTACCTTTAACTCTCACAGTATCTGGTAACCACAGTGAGACTATTTCTTTTTGATTTTCCGTTCACCGTTTACACCTGTTGTTTTGGGTCATCCCTGGCTAGTATGTCATAATCCTTCTATTAATTGGTCTAGTAATTCACCTATCCTGGAACGTTTCTTGTCATGTGAAGTGTTTAATGTCTGCCATCCCTCCCGTTTCTTCTGTCCCTAAGGAGGAACCTGGCGATTTGACAGAGTGCCGGAGGAATATCATGATCTGACGGTCTTCAGTCGGTCCCGACACTCCCTTCCTCCTCACCGGTCGTATGATTGTAGTATTGATCTCCTTCCGGGGACCACTCCTCCTCGAGGCAGACTATAGCTCTGTCGGCTCCCGAACGTAAGGCTCTCGAGGATTATTTGTCTGTGTCTCTTGACGCCGGTACCATAGTGCCTTCTTCTTCTCCGGCAGGGCGGGGTTCTTTTTTGTTAAAGACGTTAAGGACTGCTCGCCCCTGCGTGGTTTTCGAGGGCTGAATGACATAACGGTTAAGAATCGTTATCCGCTTCCCCTTATGTCATCAGCCTTCGAGATTCTGCAGGTTTTGCTTTACTGATTGGACCTTCGTAACGCTTACTCTCGCTCAGAGAGGGGGACGAGTGGAAACGATTTAACACTCCGTTAGGGCATTTTGAGTACCGGGTTCTGCTTCGGTCTCGAATGCGCCAGCTGTTTTTCAGGCATTAGTTAATGATGTTCTGAGAGACATGCTGAACATTTTTGTTTTTGTCTATCTTGACGATATCCTGATTTTTTTCTCCGTCACTCGAGATTCATGTTCAGCACGTTCGACGTGTTCTACAGCGCCTTTTAGAGAATTGTCTCTACGTAAAGGCTGAGAAGTGCTCTTTTCATGTCTCCTCCGTTACTTTTCTCGGTTCCGTTATTTCCGCTGAAGGCATTCAGATGGATTCCGCTAAGGTCCAAGCTGTCAGTGATTGGCCCGTTTAAAGGTCACGTGTCGAGTTGCAGCGCTTTTTAGGTTTCGCTAATTTCTATCGGTTTTTCGTAATTTCGGTCATTGCTGCCCCTCTCACAGCTCTTACTGCTGTCAAGAGTGTTTTAAGTGGTCGGTTCCGACACTGCTTCTAAAAGAACGTTTTAGGTCCGCTCCTATCCTCGTTATGACGTTAAGACACTGCTCAGAGTAGGTTTCTATCCCAGCAGTCTGACGATAAGACATCTGCTCTTATTTTTCTTATCGCCTGTTCTGAGCGCAACTATGATGTGGGTAACCGTGAACTGCTCGCCATTTTAGGCGAATGGCGACAGTGGTTGGAGACACTGCTTTTGTCGTTTGGACAGACCATAAGAACCTTGTTTCTGCCAAACGACTTAATGCCCGTTAAGACACTGCTCAGAGTTTGTGATTTCTACCATCCGGGTAGCAAGAACACCAAGCCTGATGCCTTATCCCGTCTGTTTAGTTCTTCTGTGGCTTCTACTGATCTCGAGATTCTTCCTTATGGGCGTGTTGTCGGGTTGACAGTCTGGGGAATTGAAAGACAGGTTAAGACACTCACGCACACTCAGAGTAGGTTTAGTAACCTCCTTTTCGACCTGTTTCCACTTGGCTGTTCTTCAGTGGGCTCACTGCCAAGTTAGCTGGTCATCCCGGTGTTCGATGCTCTCTTAAGTCTATTCGCCAGCGCTTTTGGTGGCCGACTCAGGAGCGTGACACGCGCCGTTTCGTGGCTGCGTGTTCAGACACTGCGCAGAAGTAGTCTGTTTTTTTTCTGCTTCTGCTCCTGGTCTTGCTGGGTCTCAGTCTGTTCCCTGCCATCGCATCTCTCCTGTTCTTGTTCCTGCCCTTGCTGTGTCTCAGTCTGTCCCTAGTTCTCATTTTTTTTTTTTAGAGTAGTACCCTAGTTTCCCTTTTTATCGTTTTTCGACGGTCCTGAGGAGAGGACTTGGGTTCTTTCTCGGGACGTAGGTTTTGATCTATGATTTCCTCCGTTGCCGCCAGTGTTCCTCCTCGAGAGCAGGAGGCGCTCGGTGAGTGGGGGTACTGTCATGTTTTGTCTTATATCATCTTGTCATTTTGCTTTTCCTTCTGTTCGTTTCCCCCTGCTGGTCTTATTTGGTTTTCCCTCCTTCTATCCCTCTCTCTCCCCCTCCCTCTCTCACTCTCTCGCTCTCTCTTCTCTCTATCGTTCCGTTCCTGCGCTGTTCCTATTCCCCTAATCATTATTTAGTCTTCCCACACTGTTCCCGATCCTTTCCCCTGATTAGAGTCCCTATTTATTCCTTTGTGTTCCGTTCCTGTCCCGTCGGTTCCTTGCTTTGTATTCACCATGCTGTGATTGCGTTTCGCCCTGTCCTGTCGTGTTTTTTGCCTTCATCAGATGCTGCGTGTAGCAGGTGGCTCTATCAACTGCCTGCGCCTAGAGTACCTGCAGTCTGTGGCATTCTCTAGTTATTCCCCTCTACAGACTAGAGGATTTTTGTTATTCCCTGTTTTGGATTTAAATAAACTCTGTTTCTGTTAAGTCGCTTTTGGGTCCTCTTTCACCGGCATGACAACACTGCTCAGAGTAGGTTTTAGCATGACGTTAAGACACTGCTCAGAGTAGGTTTTAGCATGACGTTAAGACACTGCTCAGAGTAGGTTTTAGCATGACGTTAAGACACTGCTCAGAGTAGGTTTTAGCATGACGTTAAGACACTGCTCAGAGTAGGTTTTAGCATGACGTTAAGACACTGCTCAGAGTAGGTTTTAGCATGACGTTAAGACACTGCTCAGAGTAGGTTTTAGCATGACGTTAAGACACTGCTCAGAGTAGGTTTTAGCATGACGTTAAGACACTGCTCAGAGTAGGTTTTAGCATGACGTTAAGACACTGCTCAGACAAACTCTGAGACGGGACTAAAATCAGCGCCAGAACTCTGCCGTCTGCGTGGTAATATACAGACTGTGAAAGCCTGACTGCCTGAAGTTGATTTATGAAATCTGAAATGCATTAGGCTACTTAGTATGGACATCTTAACTACAACAGCACTTAGACAGACAGATCTGAGGCCGCCCGGTTGATCGGTCGATCAGACAGACATGTCAAACTTAAAGACAGATCTGAGGCCGCCCGGTTGATTGGTCGATCAGACAGACATGTCAAACTGAAAGTCAGATCTGAGACGTTACTGTGGAGCTGAAGGACGGGTTTATCATTGAAAATCACATGATTAGGGTTTCAATGATGGGGACAGGCGTTTCGATAGTTTACATTTAATTAAGCTATGTTGAGTTGTATTACCATATTACCATCTACGATTCACATCGTAAGTTGTCTTAGCAAGCTTTCAGTTGTAATTTACAGATTTAATGTGACCAGTTTCTCACATAAGGACGATAATCCTGCAGCAACAGGAGATGTGAATTTTTATGTGGATTATAATGAATTTCAATTTTTTTGTTTGTAGGGGTTGATACATTTTCCATCGGGGCAAATCAAGTCTGACATTTTACAGTGGAAATTACAAGCTATAGATGCCTTTTAAAACGCCTTTTAAAACCTTGAATAAACTACGGCATTTCCCGCAGCAAATGAAGTGAAAACAACTGTAGCTAACTGGGTCGCTAGGTGTTATGATGCTATGCAATTCTCGTTCTTTTTTTTTCTTCTCTGTGTTATTGACTTGTTAATTGTTTACTCCGTGTGTTGTCTGTTCACACTGCTATGCTTTATCTTGGCCAGGTCGCAGTTGTAAATGAGAACTTGTTCTCAACTAGCCTACCTGGTTAAATAAAGGTGAAATAATATATTTTTTTTAAATATGCTATTCTCTTCATTTCATCATCCAATTACACTGAACAAAAATATATGTTGGAACATTGCTGCTATAACAGCCTCCACTCTTCTGGGAAGGCTTTCCACTAGATGTTGGAACATTGCTGCTATAACAGCCTCCACTCTTCTGGGAAGACTTTCCACTAGATGTTGGAACATTGCTGCTATAACAGCCTCCACTATTCTGGGAAGGCCTTCCATTAGATGTTGGAACATTGCTGCTATAACAGCCTCCACTCTTCTGGGAAGGCTTTCCACTAGATGTTGGAACATTGCTGCTATAACAGCCTCCACTATTCTGGGAAGGCTTTCCACTAGATGTTGGAACATTGCTGCTATAACAGCCTCCACTCTTCTGGGAAGGCTTTCCACTAGATGTTGGAACATTGCTGCTATAACAGCCTCCACTCTTCTGGGAAGGCTTTCCACTATATGTTGGAACATTGCTGCCATAACAGCCTCCACTCTTCTGGGAAGACTTTCCACTAGATGTTGGAACATTGCTGCTATAACAGCCTCCACTCTTCTGGGAAGGCTTTCCACTAGATGTTGGAACATTGCTGCTATAACAGCCTCCACTATTCTGGGAAGGCCTTCCATTAGATGTTGGAACATTGCTGCTATAACAGCCTCCACTCTTCTGGGAAGGCTTTCCACTAGATGTTGGAACATTGCTGCTATAACAGCCTCCACTATTCTGGGAAGGCTTTCCACTAGATGTTGGAACGCTGCTGCTATAACAGCCTCCACTCTTCTGGGAAGGCTTTCCACTAGATGTTGGAACATTGCTGCTATAACAGCCTCCACTCTTCTGGGAAGGCTTTCCACTAGATGTTGGAACATTGCTGCTATAACAGCCTCCACTCTTCTGGGAAGGCTTTCCACTATATGTTGGAACATTGCTGCTATAACAGCCTCCACTCTTCTGGGAAGGCTTTCCACTAGATGTTGGAACATTGCTGCTATAACAGCCTCCACTATTCTGGGAAGGCCTTCCATTAGATGTTGGAACATTGCTGCTATAACAGCCTCCACTCTTCTGGGAAGGCTTTCCACTAGATGTTGGAACATTGCTGCTATAACAGCCTCCACTATTCTGGGAAGGCTTTCCACTAGATGTTGGAACATTGCTGCTATAACAGCCTCCACTCTTCTGGGAAGGCTTTCCACTAGATGTTGGAACATTGCTGCTATAACAGCCTCCACTCTTCTGGGAAGGCTTTCCACTATATGTTGGAACATTGCTGCCATAACAGCCTCCACTCTTCTGGGAAGGCTTTCCACTAGATGTTGGAACATTGCTGCGGGGACTTGCTTCCGTTCAGCCACAAGAGCATTAGTGAGGTCGGACACTGATGTTCGGCATTCCAATTCATCCCAAAGGTGTTCGATGTGGTTGAGGTTAGGGCTCTCTACAGGCCAGTTAAGTTCTTCCACACCGATCTCCACAAAACATTTATGTATGGACCATGCTTTTGGGCATTGTCATGCTGAAACGGGAAAGGGCCTTCTCCACATAGTTGGAAGCACAGAATCATATAAAATGTTATTGTATGTTGTAGCGTTAAAATTTCTCTTCACTGGAACTAAGGGGCCCGAACCATGAAAACCAGCCCCAGACCATTATTCCTCCTCCACCAAACTTTACAGTTGGCACTATGCATTGGGGCAGGCAGCGTTCTCCTGACATCCGCCAAACCCAGATTTGTCTGTCGGACTGCCAGATGGTGAAGTGTGATTCATCACACCAGAGAACGTGTTTCCACTGCTCCAGAGTCCAATGGCAATGAACTTTACACCCCTCCAGCCGACACTTTGCATTGCGCATGGTGATCTTAGGCTTATTCCTGTTCGGCCATAGAATCCATTTCATGAAGCTCCCGACAAACAGATATTTTGCTGACGTTTCTTCCTGAGGCAGTTTGGAAATTTGATGAACTGACTTGTTGAAAAGGTGGCATCCTATGTCGGCGCCACATTGAAAGTCACTGTATCGGCTATTTCAATTATTTCAGTTATACTGCCAATGTCTATGTAGATTACATGGTGGGATGCACAATTAGATACACCTCTCAGCAAAAGCCTTCCTTTAAAAGTTGTGGCATACTGCAGCACAGCTTGCTGGGGGACGCAGGATTCTATGACGTAGTGATTTAAGCGTCAGCCATTCTTGCCAGATTGACGCAATTTACCACAATCTGCCACCGTCTACCACAAAACCGTCGCGGCATAAAGATCAAAACATTCAAAGGAAGTACCAGTGTAAATGAATATGTTTCACAGCACATCGTACGGGTACAGTAGTAGCTTGCTGTTTGAATTGATCACTAATTGACCTTTGAACTGTCCTCTCGCAGACAGGCCTGACGTTTTATCTAAACTAGACTGAGCCTTTTGTGGTGCCTCTTAAACTAGAGAAAATCCCGAGACGTCTTCATTTAAACATTCAAACCTCCGCGAAATAGAGTTGTGGGCCATTTTCGCCCTTTCAACCTGTTCAATGTCAGTCATTCCCAACCTGTTCAACCTCAGCTCTTCCCAACCTATTCAATATCAGCCCTTCCCAACCTGTTCAACCTCAGCCGCTTCCAACCTGTCCAATCTCAGCTCTTCCCAACCTCAACCTGTTCAGTATCAGCTCTTCCCAACCTGTTCAATCTCAGCTCTTCCCAACCTCAACCTGTTCAATATCTGCTCTTCCCAACATGTTCAATATCTGCTCTTCCCAACCTGTTCAATATCAGCTCTTCCCAACCTGTTCAGTATCAGCTCTTCCCAACCTGTTCAATATCAGCTTTTCCCAACCTGATCAACCTCAGCCGCTTCCAACCTGTCCAATCTCAGCTCTTCCCAACCTGTTCAACCTCAGTCATTTCCAACCTGTCCAATCTCAGCTCTTCCCAAACTGTTCAACCTCAGCCGTTTCCAACCTGTTCAAAATCAGCTGTTTCCCAACCTGTCCAATCTCAGCTCTTCCCAAACTGTTCAACCTCAGCCGTTTCCAACCTGTCCAACCTCAGCTCTTCCCAACCTGTTCAACCTCAGCTCTTCCCAACCTGTTCAACCTCAGCGCTTCCCAACCTGTTCAACCTCAGCTTTTCCCAACCTGTTCAGTATCAGCTCTTCCCAACCTGTCCAACCTCAGCTCTTCCCAACCTGTCCAATCTCAGCTCTTCCCAACCTGTTCAGTATCAGCTCTTCCCAACCTGTCCAACCTCAGCTCTTCCCAACCTGTCAACCTCAGCGCTTCCCAACCTGTTCAACCTCAGCTCTTCCCAACCTGTTCAGTATCAGCTCTTCCCAACCTGTTCATCCTCAGCTCTTCCCAACCTGTTCAACCTCAGCGCTTCCCAACCTGTTCAACCTCAGCTCTTCCCAACCTGTTCAGTATCAGCTCTTCCCAACCTGTTCAACCTCAGCTCTTCCCAACCTGTTCAGTATCAGCCCTTCCCAACCTGTTCAACCTCAGCTCTTCCTAACCTGTTCAGTATCAGCTCTTCCCAACCTGTTCAACCTCAGCTCTTCCCAACCTGTTCAACCTCAGCTCTTCCCAACCTGTTCAACCTCAGCTCTTCCCAACCTGTCCAATCTCAGCTCTTCCCAACCTGTTCAACCTCAGCTCTTCCCAACCTGTTCAACCTCAGCTCTTCCCAACCTGTTCAGTATCAGCTCTTCCCAACCTGTTCAGTATCAGCTCTTCCCAACCTGTTCAACCTCAGCTCTTCCCAACCTGTTCAGTATCAGCTCTTCCCAACCTGTTCAACCTCAGCTCTTCCCAACCTGTTCAGTATCAGCTCTTCCCAACCTGTTCAACCTCAGCTCTTCCCAACCTGTTCAGTATCAGCTCTTCCCAACCTGTTCAACCTCAGCGCTTCCCAACCTGTTCAACCTCAGTTCTTCCCAACCTGTCCAACCTCGGCTGTTCCCAACCTGTCCAATCTCAGCTCTTCCCAACCTGTCCAATCTCAGCTCTTCCCAACCTGTCCAACCTCAGCCGCTTCCAACCTGTCCAACCTCAGCTATTCCCAACCTGTCCAATCTCAGCTCTTCCCAACCTGTCCAATCTCAGCTCTTCCCAACCTGTCCAACCTCAGCTCTTCCCAACCTGTCCAATCTCAGCTCTTCCCAACCTGTCCAATCTCAGCTCTTCCCAACCTGTCCAATCTCAGCCGTTTCCAACCTGTTCAATATCAGCTTTTTCCCAACCTGTCCAATCTCAGCTGTTTCCCAACCTGTCCAATGCGGACGCATAATCCTGGTGACTGACACTAGTGTTCTTAGGAAGGAAGTGGAGAGCGTTGGTGTGGCAATACATTCTGGCAGGGTATGTGATTGAACTCTCTCACCTGTATAAATAG
>NW_025746609.1:20000-42500 GCF_021184085.1 Oncorhynchus gorbuscha | reverse complement strand
TTCACATGTAGACAGTAATCAGAGAGCAGCCCCGTCGTGTGCAGCCAGTCAGCCAGCCAGCCAGCCAGTCAGCCAGCCAGCCATCCAGCCATCCAGCCAGCCAGCCAGCCAGCCAGCCAGCCAGCCAGCCAGCCAGCCAGTCAGCCAGTCAGCCATCTAGCCAGCCATCCATCCAGCCAGCCAGCCAGCCAGCCAGCCAGCCAGCCAGCCATCCAGCCAATCAGCCAGTCAGTCAGCCAGCCAGTCAACCAGCCAGTTAGCCAGCCAGCCAGCCAGTCAACCAGCCAGTCAGTCAGCCAGCCAGCCAGCCAGCCAGCCAGCCAGTCAGCCAGCCAGACAGTCTGCCAGCCAGCCAGCCAGCCAGCCAGCCAGCCAGCCAGCCAGCCAGCCAGTTAACCAGCCAGTCAGCTAACCAGTCAGCCAGCCAGTCAACCAGCCAGTCAGTCAGCCAGCCAGCCAGTTAACCAGCCAGCCAGTCAGCCAGCCAGCCACCCAGCCAGCCAGCCAGTTAACCAGCCAGTCAGCCAGTCAGTTAACCAGCCAGCCAGCCAGCCAGTTAACCAGCCAGCCAGCCAGTTAGCCAGCCAGCCAGTCAGCCAGCCAGCCAGCCAGTTAACCAGCCAGTCAGCCAGTCAGTTAACCAGCCAGCCAGCCAGCCAGTTAACCAGCCACCCAGCCAGCCAGCCAGTTAACCAGCCAGCCAGCCAGCCAGTTAACCAGCCAGCCAGCCAGTCAGTCAGTCCACCTCCTGTGTCTTGCGCTTATTGTTTCTAAAGCAGCAGACATGATGGATGCCACAGCTCTGTCAGGCCCTGGAACAGACATCAGTGAACCTTTCCCCATCACTCATCTATCACCCACCACAATGGAGATTAATAGGCCACACTCCTGTTCCCGGATTGTTCCGAAGGGCACTTGTGTCTTGACCCCCCACCCCCTTGTAAACAATTAGATCATATTTCTGAGAATTGAGCTCTCTATCCATAGACTAGTGGCACTACCAGGTCGCTCTAAAGGAATAGGTCAATAGAAGAAGTCCTGTAAATGGGCTGGTCTGTTGAACGATAACCAGAGAGAGCAGATATATACACAAAGATGTATTAGTTAGTTAGTGAATGTCTACATTCACCATCTTCAAACGGACTTCTTCTTTTTCGATGCCAAGCAGCATGGTAATAATAGGGGGGCTATTGTCTACGCTACAGGAGCCATACAACTTACAGTAATATAGAACAAACAAACATGTTCATTTTTTTTTCATTTTATTTTTTTAAACAAGCTTGTTAAACATGAATACTTAACTCTTCTGTTTATTAAACCCGACGCTTGCAGTTTTTTGTTTTAGTTTTTGTTTCCTTGTTTTGTTTTGTTTTTCGGTTGGTGTGTGTGGGGTGGGGGTGGGGGGGGGGGGGGGGGGGGGTCGTCTTATCTCGTTCCCAGATTCAAATCTACATAGGAGAGCCCACTCCTAATTGGGATGTGAAGTTCTATTATTTCATGTAATTAATAGTTCCTTAGTAGGTATTTGTGAATCTGTGTCAGAACTGTTTGTGTACCAGGAGATGTAAAACAGAGCATCCTATTATCAAAAGACTCAAGCTCTGGGGGGGTTTTGTGGATATTTATATATTTTTTAAATCATAATTGAGTTTTTTATATGACTATTCGAGGGCACATTTGTTCCTTTCTACTTTCAAAGCATTTCCTGGATCTGTTTTTCGAAACACTGTGCTGCAAAACAGCTGAATGGGCAAATATTGATATTAGTGTGATTGTTCTGCAAGTGAAGGGAACTTATAGACTTTGTGTAAACTGTTTGTTGTGTCGTAGAACTGGTTTGTTGTGTAGTAGAACTGGTTTGTTGTGTAGTAGAACTGTAGTGTAGAACTGGTTTGTTGTGTAGTAGAACTGGTTTGCTGTGTAGTAGAACTGTTTGTTGTGTAGTAGAACTGTTTGTTGTGTAGTAGAACTGGTTTGTTGTGTAGTAGAACTGTAGTGTAGAACTGGTTTGTTGTGTAGTAGAACTGGTTTGTTGTGTAGTAGAACTGGTTTGTTGTGTAGTAGAACTGTTTGTTGTGTAGAACTGTTTGTTGTGTAGTAGAACTGTTTGTTGTGTAGTAGAACTGGTTTGTTGTGTAGTAGAACTGGTTTGTTGTGTAGTAGAACTGTTTGTTGTGTAGTAGAACTGGTTTGTTGTGTAGTAGAACTGTTTGTTGTGTAGAACTGTTTGTTGTGTAGTAGAACTGGTTTGTTGTGTAGAACTGGTTTGTTGTGTAGTAGAACCGTTTGTTGTGTAGAACTGTTTGTTGTGTAGTAGAACTGTAGTGTAGAACTGGTTTGTTGTGTAGTAGAACTGGTTTGTTGTGTAGTAGAACTGTTTGTTGTGTAGAACTGTTTGTTGTGTAGTAGAACTGTTTGTTGTGTAGAACTGGTTTGTTGTGTAGAACTGTTTGTTGTGTAGTAGAACTAGTTTGTTGTGTAGTAGAACTGGTTTGTTGTGTAGAACTGGTTTGTTCTGTAGAACTGTTTGTTGTGTAGTAGAACTGGTTTGTTGTGTAGAACTGGTTTGTTGTGTAGAACTGTTTGTTGTGTAGTAGAACTGGTTTGTTGTGTAGTAGAACTGTTTGTTGTGTAGAACTGTTTGTTGTGTAGAACTGTTTGTTGTGTAGTAGAACTCTTTGTTGTGTAGAACTGTTTGTTGTGTAGTAGAACTAGTTTGTTGTGTAGTAGAACTGGTTTGTTGTGTAGTAGAACTAGTTTGTTGTGTAGTAGAACTGGTTTGTTGTGTAGAACTGTTTGTTGTGTAGTAAAACTAGTTTGTTGTGTAGTAGAACTGGTTTGTTGTGTAGTAGAACTCTTTGTTGTGTAGTATAACTAGTTTGTTGTGTACTAGAACTGTTTTTTGTGTAGTAGAACTGAGTAGTAACGGTCTTTGTTTATTGAGCTTGGTTACGATGTAGGTCAATCGAGGTGAAAGGGTTGAATATTAAGGAGAGAAGAGAAGACGTTCCTCAGTGCTGATCATTGTCGTGATGTGCTAAAGGGGTCAGCTTCATAACAATAATACTGGACTTATCCTAGACATGTCCACTTTGATACAGCAAACTACTCCATCCATCAATCTGTCACGTAGTGCTATTGTACTGTACTTAGTTGTACCACTCTCAGTAATCTGCAGAAACAGCCTTTCTACATTGCTGGTCCCATCTGACATAATACAATATCAGACATTAGTGCAAATATAGATGTCCCATCAATTCACAACATCCTGATAGAAGAATTAGCCCAGCTTGTCAAAGAGAAGGTTTTTTATTTTTTATTTTTTTAGACAATGTAATAACCTCAAATGATATTATTTTAGCTGGGATGTAAGTTATTGCTTTATTAATGTAATACAATTTTGATATTTAAAGATAGACCTGTTATAATTTAGCTGGTGGTGCTTTTGAAATGACGTTGGAGCAATTCCAATGAAAACATGTTTTTTTTTGTAATAATGCATTCCAAGTGCAATATCCTTTTATTGTATTTCTGCGGTGCCCAATTAAAGGATCCTCTGTCGGGTTAGTTTTCTGTGTCACCTCTGTGATGGGGAATCAGTTTACACTTTTTACATTACTGAGGAATTCACCTTGAGGAAATAATACATTTTTGTCCTTTTAATGGTTTCATTAACGTTGGACCTTGCAGGCTGACTGCTGTTGGACCTTGCAGGCTGACTGCTGTTGGACCTTGCAGGCTGACTGCTGTTGGACCTTGCAGGCTGACTGCTGTTGGACCTTGCAGGCTGACTGCAGTTGGACCTTGCAGGCTGACTGCTGTTGGACCTTGCAGGCTGACTGCTGTTGGACCTTGCAGGCTGACTGCTGTTGGACCTTACAGGCTGACTGCTGTTGGACCTTACAGGCTGACTGATGTTGGACCTTGCAGGCTGACTGTTGTTGGACCTTCGAGGCTGACTGTTGTTGGACCTTGCAGGCTGACTGCTGTTGGACCTTGCAGGCTGACTGCTGTTGGACCTTGCAGGCTGACTGCAGTTGGACCTTGCAGGCTGACTGCTGTTGGACCTTGCAGGCTGACTGCTGTTGGACCTTGCAGGCTGACTGCTGTTGGACCTTGCAGGCTGACTGCTGTTGGACCTTGCAGGCTGACTGCTGTTGGACCTTACAGGCTGACTGCCGGCTACAACCCCTGTAGGAACATCTCATTCATTTGTGTTAACTCTAAATATACCAAAATGTTGACAGGGAGCAGAGGCCTACAACCACCTAGCACTAGAAACTGTCATGTTCATACCAAGAACAGCTTAGAGAGCACTCATCATTACAACTAGCTAGAAAGTACAGTTACTGAGTTAGTTATTAACGTTCAACCAAACATAAGCCAGTATATAGTCAGTGAACGGTTTACATTTTGAAGAGCTTTAAAGAACATTGGCATATTGGATACAAGTGTCTTGTTTGAAATCATATGGGTTGTGGTGTCACTTCCTGTAAGTGCTAACAGCTCTTTGCCAAATTACCAGTAAGTTCGGTGAGCTCGTAAAGCCTTGTCACAGCAGATATCCTAGAAGGGCCTATCCATATGTACTGCTGTCTGTTGGCCTGCCGAGTCATTCACACTCAGCTCTGCCAGCCTCAGTAACACGACTGGCATGGATCTGCCTCACAGACAACTGGGGGAGTTTAATTGACGTAAATGAACCAGCGAAATACAAACATAGAAAGCGAAAAAAAAAACGGAAAAAAACAAACATTATCCGTTACTTTCTACATTTACTGATTGGATGTTTCATCTACTACTTTAGATCAGATGATTGGATGGATAAGAGCAGGGAAAACATGTCTATTCCAATGTATATTGGAGAAGGTTGCCAACAGTGGACAGCGAAGAAGGTTCATTAATGAGAACTCTGTTGTGGATGAACAGGGAACCGTAGGCCTCTCTGAGTGGTGCAGCGGGTCTCAGGCACTGCATCTCAGTGCTAGAGGCGTCACTACAGACCCTGGTACGATCCCGAGTGGTGCAACGGGTCTCAGGCACTGCATCTCAGTGCTAGAGGCGTCACTACAGACCCTGGTACGATCCCGGACTGTATCACAGCGGGTCTGAGGCACTGCATCTCAGTGCTAGAGGCGTCACTACAGACCCTGGTACGATCCCGGACTGTAATCACAGCGGGTCTCAGGCACTGCATCTCAGTGCTAGAGGCGTCACTACAGACCCTGGTACGATCCCGGACTGTATCACAGCGGTCTCAGGCACTGCATCTCAGTGCTAGAGGCGTCACTACAGACCCTGGTACGATCCCGGACTGTATCACAGCGGGTCTCAGGCATCTCAGTGCTAGAGGCGTCACTACAGACCCTGGTACGATCCCGGACTGTATCACAGCGGGTCTGAGGCACTGCATCTCAGTGCTAGAGGCGTCACTACAGGCCCTGGTACGATCCCGGACTGTATCACAGCGGGTCTGAGGTACTGCATCTCAGTGCTAGAGGCGTCACTACAGACCCTGGTACGATCCCGGACTGTATCACAGCGGTCTCAGGCACTGCATCTCAGTGCTAGAGGCGTCACTACAGACCCTGGTACGATCCCGGACTGTATCACAGCGGTCACAGGCACTGCATCTCAGTGCTAGAGGCGTCACTACAGACCCTGGTACGATCCCGGACTGTATCACAGCGGGTCTGAGGCACTGCATCTCAGTGCTAGAGGCGTCATAGAGGCGTCACTACAGACCCTGGTACGATCCCGGACTGTATCACAGCGGGTCTCAGGCACTGCATCTCAGTGCTAGAGGCGTCACTACAGACCCTGGTACGATCCCGGACTGTATCACAGCGGGTCTGAGGCACTGCATCTCAGTGCTAGAGGCGTCACTACAGACCCTGGTACGATCCCGGACTGTGTCACAGCTGTTTATCGGGAGTCCCATAGGGCGATGCACAATTGGCCCAGCATCGTCCCAGTTAGGGGAGGGTTTGGCCGGGGTAGGCCCGTCATTGTAAAATAATATTTTTTTCTAAATTTAACTGAGTTGCCGAGTTAAATAACGGAGATATAAAATAAAACATCATGATAATCAGAAATTCAATGTTGTTCTTTCTAGAGGACATCAGGTTTCGGTCAGTATCTGTGAGGCCATACGAGCGACTGACTGTATTGAATCCTGTTGTCCCTATGATGGGACATTCTGGGCTTTTCAATGATATCAGATGTGTCGGTCTGGGTGTCTGACCTTGACAACTTTCTCTTCCTGTCCTCTGTAGAGGACACCCGCACTCACCTACTGTCCCCATTGACTGTAATGTATTCCACCTACTGTACCCATTGACTGTAATGTTAATGTTTTTCCCCTGCTGTACCCATTGACTGTAATGTTCACCTGCTGTACCCATTGACTGTAATGGTAATGTTCACCTACTGTACCCATTGACTGTAATGTTAATGTTGTTTTCAACCTACTGTACCCATTGACTGTAATGTTAATGTTGTTTTCAACCTACTGTACCCATTGACTGTAATGTTAATGTTTTTCACCTACTGTACCCATTGACTGTAATGTGTTCCACCTGCTGTACCCATTGACTGTAATGGTAATGTATTTCACCTACTGTACCCATTGACTGTAATGTTAATGTTTTTCACCTACTGTCCCCATTGACTGTAATGTTAATGTGTTCCACCTACTGTACCCATTGACTGTAATGTTAATGTTCACCTGCTGTACCCATTGACTGTAATGTTAATGTTGTTCCACCTACTGTACCCATTGACTGTAATGTTAATGTTTTTGTAATGTTAATGTGTTCCCCTACTGTACCCATTGACTGTAATGTTAATGTTCACCTGCTGTACCCATTGACTGTAATGTTAATGTGTTCCACCTACAGTACCCATTGACTGTAATGTTAATGTTTTTCACCTACTGTCCCCATTGACTGTAATGTTAATGTGTTCCACCTGCTGTACCCATTGACTGTAATGTTAATGTGTTCCACCTGCTGTACTCATTGACTGTAATGTTAATGTTCACCTACTGTCCCCATTGACTGTAATGTTAATGTTCACCTACTGTACCCATTGACTGTAATGTTAATGTTTTTCCCCTGCTGTACCCATTGACTGTAATGGTAATGTTCACCTGCTGTACCCATTGACTGTAATGTTAAGGTTCACCTGCTGTACCCATTGACTGTAATGTTAATGTTCACCTGCTGTACCCATTGACTGTAATGGTAATGTTCACCTACTGTACCCATTGACTGTAATGGTAATGTTCACCTACTGTACCCATTGACTGTAATGGTAATGTTCACCTACTGTACCCATTGACTGTAATGTTAAGGTTCACCTGCTGTACCCATTGACTGTAATGGTAATGTTCACCTGCTGTACCCATTGACTGTAATGGTAATGTTCACCTGCTGTACCCATTGACTGTAATGTTAAGGTTCACCTACTGTACCCATTGACTGTAATGTTAAGGTTCACCTGCTGTACCCATTGACTGTAATGGTAATGTTCACCTGCTGTACCCATTGACTGTAATGTTAATGTTCACCTACTGTACCCATTGACTGTAATGGTAATGTTCACCTACTGTACCCATTGACTGTAATGGTAATGTTCACCTACTGTACCCATTGACTGTAATGGTAATGTTCACCTACTGTACCCATTGACTGTAATGTTAATGTATTTCCCCTGCTGTACCCATTGACTGTAATGTTAATGTGTTTCACCTACTGTACCCATTGACTGTAATGTTAATGTGTTCCACCTACTGTACCCATTGACTGTAATGTTAATGTGTTTCACCTACTGTACCCATTGACTGTAATGGGAATGTGTTCCACCTGCTGTCCCCATTGACTGTAATGTTCAGATGTATGTCCTAATAACCACTGCAGTGGATAATTTTGTCATTACAATAAAATATAAATAAAAATATATTTAAAACAAATATCTTTTTTATTTTACCCCAAACAAGTATGTTAACAGGTCTCAGGAGGATATCGAAAACTGTACTGATAAATCCAAAGGCAACATTCCTAAAATATAGTATAATTGATGTTTCCACCCAGTTAAGCTCTTCTAAACATGAGTGTTGGTTTGTGTATCATCTATGTTTCCACACAGTTAAGCTCCTCAAACATTATTTGGTGCAAAGACAAGAGTGATTGTCTGAATTGAGGAGTAGACGTGAATGCTGTTGGCTGGACCAAGGCATCTCTTCCACGGCAGGAAGAAGACTGGCGGTGGTCTGCCAGCTGCCTTCTGTCACTCAGTGTGGTGGTGCTGAGCTAAGAGGCCCAGCCAGGCATCGTGCCATAAAGCCCTAAGCCCCCTTTAACTCATTATTGTCACTGCTTTGAAAGAAAGTCTGTTGACCTTAGATAGAGAAAGGGATTTTCAAGGGAATGAAATGAAGCCTGTTATTTGCTGTATCTTCTCTTGGGGTTCTGTAGCTCAGTTGGTAGAGCATGGCGCTTGTAATGCCAGGGTAGTGGGTTCGATCCCCGGGACCACCCATACGTAGAATGTATGCACACATGACTGTAAGTCGCTTTGGATAAAAGCGTCTGCTAAATGGCATATATTATTATATTATTATATTATTCTCTTCCCGGGACTTGACCCATGTATTCGCCACGCCTTTTGGACTCCATTGTGTTTCTGTTGGTGTCATCTTGAAGAGCACCCAAGGATTTTTCACAGGGGTTCCTTGTTCCAAAGTCTGGGGTAGAAATGTGACATTCTAGCGTTGTCATTGGTGGCTTTGGTTCAGACTATTCAAATGAGTAAAATGTCAAGTGTTTGGCTCTTAAATAACATGTTGGTACTCCTAACCTGGCCTTTTCTGTCTGTTGGCTTGTCTCCAAAATCTTGCTCCTTTTTCAAAGTTCACAAAAGAAAAAACACTAAATAATTATCAATAAGTGTCTCCGGTGATTAAAGCACAAAAACACAGTAAAAGTTTTCAGTCAGTTTAGGCCGTCATTGTGAATAAGAATTTGTTCTTAAATAACTGACTTGCCATGTTAAATAAAAAATAAATAAAATAAATGTCCTATATCTATTTGAGTCATCAAAGACGCCGTGCATTACTGATGTTGTTAAGAACAATAAACCAAACTCCCACAGGAGGAAGACTCAGAGGAGAAAACACAGGTCCCCTGTACTGTACACAACACACACACTGACAATGGTAAAGGAAATAGTTGTGTTCATGGAAGGGAATTTGCAAAAGGACCAAAACACAGTACAATACACTATGATGGTTTACATTACAATATGATAGTTTACAATACACTATGATGGTTTACAATACACTATGATGGTTTACAATACAATATGATAGTTTACAATACACTATGATGGTTTACAATATGATGGTTTACAATACAATATGATAGTTTACAATACAATATGATAGTTTACAATACAATATGATAGTTTACAATACACTATGATGGTTTACAATATGATGGTTTACAATACAATATGATAGTTTACAATACAATATGATAGTTTACAATACAATATGATAGTTTACAATACACTATGATGGTTTACAATATGATGGTTTACAATACAATATTATAGTTTACAATACAATATGATAGTTTACAATACACTATGATGGTTTACAATATGATGGTTTACAATACAATATGATAGTTTACAATACAATATGATAGTTTACAATACAATATGATAGTTTACAATACACTATGATGGTTTACAATATGATGGTTTACAATACAATATGATAGTTTACAATACAATATGATAGTTTACAATACACTATGATGGTTTACAATATGATGGTTTACAATACAATATGATAGTTTACAATACAATATGATAGTTTACAATACAATATGATAGTTTACAATACACTATGATGGTTTACAATATGATGGTTTACAATACAATATTATAGTTTACAATATGATGGTTTACAATACAATATGATGGTTTACAATACAATATGATAGTTTACAATAAAATATGATAGTTTACAATACAATATGATGGTTTACAATAAAATATAATGGTTTACAATACAATATGGTAGTTTAAAATATGATGGTCTACAATATGATAGTTTACAATACAATATGATAGTTTACAATATGATAGTTTACAATACAATATGATGGTCTACAATACAATATGATAGTTTACAATACAATATGATAGTTTACAATACTATATGATAGTTTACAAAATGATAGTTTACAATACAATATGATAGTTAACAATACAATATGATAGTTTACAATACAATATGATAGTTTACAATACAATATGATAGTTTACAATACTATATGATAGTTTACAAAATGATAGTTTACAATACACTATGATAGTTAACAATACAATATGATAGTTAACAATACAATATGATAGTTTACAATACAATATGATGGTCTACAATACAATATGATGGTTTACAATACAATATGATGGTTTACAATACAATATGCTAGTTTACAATACAATATGATAGTTTACAATACAATATGATGGTTTACAATACACTATGATGGTTTACAATATGATAGTTAACAATACAATATAATGGTCTACAATCCAATATGATAGTTTACAATACAATATGATGGTTTACAATATGATAGTTTACAATACAATACAATATGATAGTTTACAATACAATATGATAGTTTACAATACAATATGATAGTTTACAATACAATATGATGGTTAACAATACAATATGATGGTTTACAATATGATGGTTTACAATACAATATATAATAGTTTACAATTTTACAATACAATACAATATAATGGTTTACAATACAATATGATGGTTATACAATACAATATGATGGTTTACAATACAATATGATGGTTTACAATACAATATGATGGTTTACAATACAATATGATGGTTTACAATATGATAGTTTACAATACAATATGATGGTTTACAATACAATATGATGGTTTACAATACAATATGATAGTTTACAATATGATAGTTTACAATACAATATGATGGTTTACAATACAATATGATGGTTTAAAATACAATATGATAGTTTACAATACAATATGATGGTTTACAATACAATATGATAGTTTACAATACAATATGATGGTTTACAATATGATAGTTTACAATACAATATGAAAGTTTACAATACAATATGATAGTTTACAAAACAATATGATAGTTTACAATACAATATGATGGTCTACAATACAATATGATAGTTTACAATACAATATGATGGTTTACAATACAACATGATAGTTTACAATATGATAGTTTACAATACAATATGATGGTTTACAATACAATATGATAGTTTACAATACAATATGATAGTTTACAATATGATGTTCTACAATACAATATGATGGTTTACAATACAATATGATAGTCTACAATACAATATGATAGTTTACAATACAATATGATGGTTTACAATACAATATGATGGTTTACAATACACTATGATGGTTTACAATACAATATGATGGTTTACAATATGATGGTTTACAATACAATATGATGGTTTACAATACAATATGATAGTTTACAATACAATATGATGGTCTACAATACAATATGATAGTTTACAATACAATATGATGGTCTACAATGCAACATGATGGTTTACAATACAATATGATAGTTTACAATACAATATGATGGTCTACAATGCAACATGATGGTTTACAATACAATATGATAGTTTACAATACAATATGATGGTTTACAATACAATATGATGGTCTACAATGCAACATGATGGTTTACAATACAATATGATAGTTTACAATACAATATAATAGTTTGGCAGCAAAGCTGTAGTATAATTATTTATGCATCAAATTATTATTATTTTTTGTCTCACTACTAGACTTATATACTCTGTAGTTAACTTAAAGTCGTAACTTAAAGTATCATTTCTAATTGTGATATGATTGTCTTTCGTTCTAAACATCCATTTTCTTTGAGCAGAACCTAACAGATACCATACTGGGGACGTTCCCCAGGAGCTAAGTGTTCAGAAAGGCACATTCCATCTTCCCCTTTAACCCTCTGAAGGGCAGAGCTACCCCATGGGGTATGAAAATAGTGCCCACAACAACCAATTTAAGACGAGGATGCCATACCTGTACTGTGGATGATGAGAAGGGCTCGAAAGAAGAAGAAAAAGAAGAAGATTTGATTAATAAAAGTGTGAAATTTTACAGGCTGAAAATAATCTATAGATGTGATGGAGTGGAACCGTTCTCATCAAACTGTGGAAATGTTTTGCAGATCCCTGAAGAACTGTAGCTAGTCAGTGGCTCCATCCGTGCAAATGTGGTTCTCTGGAAGAGAGATTTCAGCTCAAAAGGAGAAATTTGACGGCACATGCAATGAGTGTCACACAACCTAATTTCAACATCTGAGAGTAGATTGAATACCGTTATTCGTTTTTTGGGGTAATTTAA
The DNA here is from genome assembly GCF_021184085.1 of Oncorhynchus gorbuscha. Taxonomy (NCBI): domain Eukaryota; kingdom Metazoa; phylum Chordata; class Actinopteri; order Salmoniformes; family Salmonidae; genus Oncorhynchus; species Oncorhynchus gorbuscha. The sequence continues at coordinate 30,011 of NW_025746609.1, read as the reverse complement.
ATGGCTTTGGATCGGCATTTCTTTTCATACCTTTTACTCCCTGGTGCATCCTAACCCAAAGTTGATGAGAAATCTATGCTAATGACTTGCAATGGCAACATTAACAGCATTTTGAAATGCATTTGTCACTTTCAAATTGGGAGTCTGCTTTTCAAAAGTGAAATGTTTTTTGATTTATTCTTGCTTTCGTATAAAGCAGACATCTTGACAAAACTATCCATCCAAACGTTATACCACTTATCAGGTAAGTGCCCTCATCACTGTTGTATTGCTACACAACAGTTCAACCTGATTGGTCGATGAGACCACCAGCCCATGTCACTGTTGTATTGCTACACAACAGTCCAACCTGATTGGTCGATGAGACCACCAGCCCATGTCACTGTTGTATTGCTACACAACCAACCTGTCCAACCTGATTGGTCGATGAGACCACCAGCCCATGTCACTGTTGTATTGCTACACAACCGTCCAACCTGATTGGTCGATGAGACCACCAGCCCATGTCACTGTTGTATTGCTACACAACTGTCCAACCTGATTGGTCGATGAGACCACCAGCCCATGTCACTGTTGTATTGCTACACAACCGTCCAACCTGATTGGTCGATGAGACCACCAGCCCATGTCACTGTTGTATTGCTACACAACAGTCCAACCTGATTGGTCGATGAGACCACCAGCCCATGTCACTGTCACAAGAAGAGGATTGTTTGTGTCCATTGACAGTCTGGTAAATCAAGGTACAGTATATACCATACTAGATATACTAGATACTAGTATATACCGGTCTAGATATACTAGATACTAGTATATACCATACTAGATATACTAGATACTAGTATATACCATACTAGATATACTAGATACTAGTATATACCATACTAGATATACTAGATACTAGTATATACCATACTAGATATACTAGATACTAGTATATAGTATATAGATATACTAGATATACTAGATACTAGTATATACCAGTCTAGATATACTAGATACTAGTATATACCATACTAGATATACTAGATACTAGTATATACCATACTAGATATACTAGATACTAGTATATACCATACTAGATATACTAGATACTAGTATATACCATACTAGATATACTAGATACTAGTATATACCATACTAGATATACTAGAATATACCATACTAGATATACTAGATACTAGTATATACCATACTAGATATACTAGATACTAGTATATACCATACTAGATATACTAGATACTAGTATATACCATACTAGATATACTAGATACTAGTATATACCATACTAGATATACTAGATACTAGTATATACCATACTAGATATACTAGATACTAGTATATACCATACTAGATATACTAGATACTAGTATATACCATACTAGATATACTAGATACTAGTATATACCATACTAGATATACTAGATACTAGTATATACCATACTAGATATACTAGATACTAGTATATACCATACTAGATATACTAGATACTAGTATATACCATACTAGATATACTAGATACTAGTATATACCATACTAGATATACTAGATACTAGTATATACCATACTAGATATACTAGATACTAGTATATACCATACTAGATATACTAGATACTAGTATATACCATACTAGATATACTAGATACTAGTATATACCATACTAGATATACTAGATACTAGTATATACCATACTAGATATACTATTTGGTATATACCAGTCTAGATATACTAGCTAGTATATAGATATACTATATTTCTATTTGGATACTATACTACCAGTCTAGATATACTAGATACTAGTATATACCATACTAGATATACTAGATACTAGTAAATATTCAACTAATATGTACTAGATATACTAGATACTAGTATATACCAGTCATTGATATACTAGATACTAGGACCAAATATAACAGTACTGTCTGTATACTGTTAGTATACTGTCTAGATACTAGTCTGTACAGTTAGTATACTAGTATACTACTGTATATATACTAGATATACTAGTACTAGTACTAGTATACTGTCTGTACTTAGATACTAGATACTGTTAGTATACTAGTATATACTGTACTAGATACTGTCTGTACTAGTTAGTATACTGTATACTATATACTACTAGATATACTAGATATACTATCTACCATACTAGATATACTGATACTCTATATACAGTTAGTATACTGTCTGTACTGTTAGTATACTGTCTACAGTTAGTATACTGATACTAGTATATTAGTATACTGTCTATACTAGTATATTAGTATATACCATTAGTATACTGTCTGTACTGTTATATACTGTCTGTACTAGTTATATACTGTCTGATACTAGTAGTATACTGTCTAGATATACTAGATACTGTATATACCATACTAGATATACTAGATATTAGTATATACCAGTCTAGATATTTAGTATACTGTCTGTACAGTTAGTATATTTCATTTGTCTAGTACTACAGTCTTTCACAGTTAGTATACAAACAAACTGCAAATATTCAACTGTCTGTCTGTCACGTTAGTTACTGATGTAGTCATTGTATGCTAGGAATATGGGACCAAATACTAACAGTACTGTCTGTAGTGTTAGTATACTGTCTGTACAGTTAGTATACTGTCTGTACTGTTAGTATACTGTCTGTACTGTTAGTATACTGTCTGTACAGTTAGTATACTGTCTGTACAGTTAGTATACTGTCTGTACTGTTAGTATACTGTCTGTACAGTTAGTATACTGTCTGTACAGTTAGTATACTGTCTGTACTGTTAGTATACTGTCTGTACAGTTAGTATACTGTCTGTACAGTTAGTATACTGTCTGTACAGTTAGTATATTGTCTGTACAGTTAGTATACTGTCTGTACTGTTAGTATACTGTCTGTACAGTTAGTATACTGTCTGTACTGTTAGTATACTGTCTGTACAGTTAGTATACTGTCTGTACTGTTAGTATACTGTCTGTACAGTTAGTATACTGTCTGTACTGTTAGTATACTGTCTGTACAGTTAGTATACTGTCTGTACAGTTAGTATACTGTCTGTACTGTTAGTATACTGTCTGTACAGTTAGTATACTGTCTGTACAGTTAGTATACTGTCTGTACTGTTAGTATACTGTCTGTACAGTTAGTATACTGTCTGTACTGTTAGTATACTGTCTGTACAGTTAGTATACTGTCTGTACAGTTAGTATACTGTCTGTACTGTTAGTGAACATTCTGTACAACTATGTGTTCTTCTGTTCATTAACGTGTATGTTGTTTCAGTGTCAACAAAAAAGACCTTGAGGAAACCTTATTGTAATTCCAGACCATTCATCCAGATCGAGTTGAGTTTTCCTAAAGTGGGGGTGGTGGTGGTGGGGGGGGTTGGATAAGGAGTGTCTTCAGCGACCCTCTAATTCTCAGACACCTTAACAAGCCCACAGCCAGCTACTAGCTGGATTACACACATCTGACAAGAACACTCAGTGCTGTCAGATTTAGTGAAGTGGGTGAATCCATGGCGTAATTGACAACATGTTGAGATGCTGAGAGACTAATCATTGGAGATCACTCCTCTCTCTTCCATGTCAGGGACCCCCTAAGCCTCACGCACAATGGCTGGAGGGCAGATTTAACAGTCAGGCTGAAATTGAACACTTATTAGCTAGACGGGGTTCACGTTAAGGGTTTTAAAAGACCACGAGATCAATCGTCTGCGAAAAATATCAATCAGTTGAATACTAAGTTGAGGTAAACACACAACTCAAACCTTCCAACCCAAATCTCCCATCGATATCGACGCAATCAATGGTTTAGGCAACAAAATAAATAAATGTCGATTTAAGGTCCGATGAGAGCGTTTAGGATTAAGAGTGCAGAATCCTCTCCTATAGAAACACCTTCTAGATCAAGATTTCTCTTCCTATTTATCTCCATTGACTGGTTTCATTTATGTTTTACGGTTCAGCAAGCAACTGCAAAATACAATTCATCATTTAGATCAGTAGTTTCTTTCTGAATTAAATATGTTTTGCTATTCCTTTTGGTTATTTTAGAAAGCCAATCTTAACGGTATCGGAATATAATGACATATACCGGATTTAAATAAGGATCAAATTGTCCAACACTGAACTAGTATCAATACCGGTAACACCTTCTACAATTGTTTGTAGTCTCTACTTTGTACACAACAGCCTGATTATAATTAATGTACGTCATTGATACACGAGGCTCCGAATGACACTCTGACACGGCGAGTTGTCAAGCCATATTCAGAATTTATAAGCAATCAGCTAACCTCTCATTCCTACCAAACCCACCAATAGGAAACCCAAGAAAGGTTTGAATTATGAGTTCAGTTTTGGACTGATAAAGGTCACTTGTTTAAAAAAAAAAAAAAAAGGTATTGGTTGACATTATGTGGGATCAGGAACCTCTATCCATCACTATTTAACCATCGTCAGCTAAAATGTAGAATTCCTTAATAGATATATTCTGAACATTTCCTGTAAAACAATTTTTTTTTAAAAAGAGTCTATTTTCAATTTTACAAATGTATAGAGATGGCAGAGAATGTGAGCTTAAAGCAACACTTTACCTGGTTCATAAACATGGCAATTGAAAAGCTATATTGGACGTATTAAATACTATATTTCTCTGTTCTGGAAAAGGCATTTATCATAGCAAGGCGATGCCACACAAATCACTGTTACATCCCACTGCTATTTCCCTGGTCAAATGTGGCTGGAGGCAAGTGATATCTTCCAGTCAACACTATATGAAGACCATATCTTAAAATGATAGATCACCTCATTTTGTTCTGACAGAGGGATTTTCCACTACAAACATCTGTCATTGAAATTCACAGTAATACAACCGAAGATCGGAGCGGTCGGAGATTTTGACAAACTGATTTACCAAGAGATTTGACAAACTGAATATAAAGATCCAATATGTGGATGGGGGCACTCATTAGCTGAATTGATTATGTTTTTGTAAACTCCCCTTGATTTTAGAGTATAACAGTATATTTATCATCGGTGATTTGGTTATTTTCTGTTATTTGACCATTTAAGGAGGTTGTAGATGTGACGACATTCATCCTCTGAAGGGCAGAGAGAGAGAGAACAATAGGAACGGTCTACGGAGGGTTTAGCTCACGTGGAATGTAAAACTGGGACGACTTGCCACTTAGAAAGCCTCTCTCCCTCTCTCTGTCTCTCTCTCTCGCTCTCTCTCTGTTTCTGTCTCTGTCTCTGTCTCTCTCTCTCTCTCTCCTCTCTCTCTATATCTCTCTCTCGCTCTCTCTCTCTCTCTCTCCTCTCTCTCTTTATATCTCTCTCTCCCTCTCTCACGCTCTCTCGCTCTCTCTCTCTCTCTCTCTCTCTCTGCTCTCTCTCTCTGTCTCTCTCTCTCTCTCTCCCTCTCTCTCTCCTCTCTCTCTATATCTCTCTCTCGCTCTCTCTCTCTCTCTCTCCTCTCTCTCTTTATATCTCTCTCTCCCTCTCTCTCGCTCTCTCGCTCTCTCGCTCTCTCCTCTCTCTCTCTCTCTCTCTCTCTGTCTCTGTCTCTCTCTCTCTCTCTCTCTCTCTCTCTCTCTCTCTCTCTCTCTCTCTCTCTCTCTCTCTCTCTCTCTATATCTCTTTCTCTCTCTCTCGCTCTCTCTCTCTCTCTCTCTCTCTCTCTCTCTCTCTCTCTCTCTCTCTCTCTCTCTCTCTCTCTCTCTCTCTCTCTCTCTCTCTCTCTCTCTCTCTCTCTCTCTCTCTCTCTCTCTCTCTCTCTCATAGAACCACAGTATGGATCTCAGTCAACTTACCGTCTAGAGAAACAAGTTCAGAACACACAGATATCTAGTATGGCTCTTTCTGACGGAAGTATATGCATTGTCTTAAAACAATTTCATTATAATCATTTCAGTATATTTCAGTATATCTATACTATATTGCATCTGAAGTGCTTTGTGTTAAAACAAGTACTATTTCATGATGATATGGGTTTATTGTATTAAAACAAGTACTGTAGATCTGTTCTGTAGCTCTCTGTTCTGTAGCTCTGTACTGTAGCTCTCTGTTCTGTAGCTCTGTACTGTAGCTCTCTGTTCTGTAGCTCTGTACTGTAGCTCTGTTCTGTAGCTCTGTACTGTAGCTCTCTGTTCTGTAGCTCTGTACTGTAGCTCTCTGTTCTGTAGCTCTGTACTGTAGCTCTCTGTTCTGTAGCTCTGTTCTGTAGCTCTCTGTTCTGTAGCTCTGTTCTGTAGCTCTCTGTTCTGTAGCTCTGTACTGTAGCTCTCTGTTCTGTAGCTCTGTACTGTAGCTCTCTGTTCTGTAGCTCTGTACTGTAGCTCTCTGTTCTGTAGCTCTGTACTGTAGCTCTCTGTTCTGTAGCTCTGTACTGTAGCTCTGTTCTGTAGCTCTCTGTTCTGTAGCTCTGTTCTGTAGCTCTCTGTTCTGTAGCTCTGTTCTGTAGCTCTCTGTTCTGTAGCTCTGTACTGTAGCTCTCTGTTCTGTAGCTCTGTACTGTAGCTCTCTGTTCTGTAGCTCTGTACTGTAGCTCTCTGTTCTGTAGCTCTGTACTGTAGCTCTGTTCTGTAGCTCTCTGTTCTGTAGCTCTGTACTTTAGCTTTCTGTACTGTAGCTCTCCGTTCTGTATCTCTCTGTTCTGTAGCTCTCTGTACTGTAGCTCTCTGCACTATAGCTCTCTGTACTGTAGCTCTGTTCTGTAGCTCTCTGTACTGTAGCTCTCTGCACTGTAGCTCTCTGTACTGTAGCTCTCTGTACTGTAGCTCTCTGCACTATAGCTCTCTGTACTGTAGCTCTCTGTACTGTAGCTATCTGTTCTGTAGCTCTCTGCACTGTAGCTCTCTGTACTGTAGCTCTGTTCTGTAGCTCTCTGTTCTGTAGCTTGCTGTACTGTAGCTCTCTGTACTGTAGCTCTCTGTACTGTAACTTTCTGTACTGTAGCTCTGTACTATAGCTGTACTGTAGCTCTGTACTGTAGCTCTGTGTACTGTAGCTCTCTGTACTGTAGCTGTCTGTACTGTAGCTCTGTGTGTATAACTTTACTGAAAGCAGCAAGGGTATCTGTAATAACATACCATAGCTCTGTACTGCAGCTCTGTTCTGTAGCTCTGTACCATAGCTCTCTGTACTGTAACTCTCTGTACTGTAACTTTCTGTACTGTAGCTCTGTACTATAGCTGTACTGTAGCTCTGTACTGTAGCTCTGTGTACTGTAGCTCTCTGTACTGTAGCTGTCTGTACTGTAGCTCTGTGCTGTAGCTCTCTGTACTGTAGCTCTGTACTGTAGCTCTCTGTACTGTAGCTCGCTGTACTGTAGCTCTGTACTGTAGCTCTATGTACTGCATCTCTCTGTACTGTAGCTCTCTGTACTGTAGCTCTGTGTGTACAACTTTACTGAAAGCAGCAAGGGTATCTGTAATAATATACCATAGCTGTGTACTGTAGCTCTGTACTGTAGCTCTCTGTACTATAGCTCTCTGTACTATAGCTGTACTGTGTACTGTAGCTCTCTGTTCTGTAGCTCTCTGTACTGTAGCTCTGTACTGTACCTCTGTACTGTAGCTCTCTCTACTGTAGCTCTCTGTACTGTAGCTCTGTAATGTAGCTCTCGGTACTGTAGATCTGTACTGTAGCTCGCTGTACTGTAGCTCTGTCCTGTAGTTCTGTGTACTGTAGCTCTCTGTACTGTAGCTCTCTGTACTGTAGCTCTGTGCTGTAGCTCTGTACTGTAGCTCTCTGTACTGTAGCTCGCTGTACCATAGCTCTGTACTGTAGCTCTATGTACTGCATCTCTGTACTGTAGCTCTGTACTGTAGCTCTGTACTGTAGCTCTCTGTACTGTAGCTCTCTGTACTGTAGCTCTGTAATGTAGCTCTCGGTACTGTAGATCTGTACTGTAGCTCGCTGTACTGTAGCTCTGTACTGTAGCTCTGTGTACTGTAGCTCTCTGTACTGTAGCTCTCTGTACTGTAGCTCTGTGCTGTAGCTCTGTGCTGTAGCTCTGTACTGTAGCTCTCTGTACTGTAGCTCGCTGTACCGTAGCTCTGTACTGTAGCTCTATGTACTGCAGCTCTGTACTGTAGCTCTGTACTGTAGCTCTGTGTGTATAACTTTACTGAAAGCACCAAGGGTGTCTGTAATAAACTGCCCAGCATTCAATGAGAGCCCTGAAGGCAACATAAGAAGTATGAATGCATGACCCCTCAACAACATAATCTGCAGGGCTATATTCCCAATTCTTGACTTGCTTACGTACCGGCTTCTCATTGCTTTTAGTGGCTGTCGGAAAAAAAATGCACATTTTTTGTTTACGTCCGTACAGAGTGTTTGACATATAGCATGTCCCGGTTGCAAATGAGATACAGACTCATTACATACAGGCAGAGAGAGTGAGAACTGAAAACCTGACTGAACCCCCTTTTGCCTCTCTTGTCTCTTGTGAAAAATTCTACATCTCGAAAGAAACCCCACTCAGACATATTTTGCGGTGGGAGTGGGGGGTATTATTTTCCAATATGCCGATCAATTTGTCAGTCATCCAGGCAGGGGGGCAGTGGAAGGGCCGGGAAAGAAAAGCAATTTAGCAGGTGAGGTCCTGCATAGAACTGTTTCATGGGCTGTTCCCAGGTGTTGTATGAGACGTAGAGTTAGTTTGATTTCCTGGTCCATGTTGGGAAGTGTTGTATGAGATGTAGAGGTAGTTTCCTGGTGCATGTTGGGAAGTGTTGTATGAGACGTAGAGGTAGTTTCCTGGTCCATGTTGGGAAGTGTTGTATGAGACGTAGAGTTAGTTTCCTGGTGCATGTTGGGAAGTGTTGTATGAGACGTAGAGTTAGTTTCCTGGTGCATGTTGGGAAGTGTTGTATGAGACCTGGTGCATGTTGGGAAGTGTTGTATGAGACGTAGAGGTAGTTTCCTGGTCCATGTTGGGAAGTTTCCTGGTCCATGTTGGGAAGTGTTGTATGAGACGTAGAGTTAGTTTGATTTCCTGGTGCATGTTGGGAAGTGTTGTATGAGACGTAGAGTTAGTTTCCTGGTGCATGTTGGGAAGTGTTGTATGAGACGTAGAGTTAGCTTCCTGGTCCATGTTGGGAAGTGTTGTATGAGACGTAGAGTTAGTTTCCTGGTGCATGTTGGGAAGTGTTGTATGAGACGTAGAGTTAGTTTGATTTCCTGGTGCATGTTGGGAAGTGTTGTATGAGACGTAGAGTTAGTTTCCTGGTGCATGTTGGAAAGTGTTGTATGAGACGAGTTAGTTTGATTTCCTGTTGCATGTTGGGAAGTGTTGTATGAGACGTTTAGTTTCCTGGTGCATGTTGGGAAGTGTTGCTTGTATCAGTCATCCCAGGTCTACAGGGCGGCTTCAAGGTATTTCTACATTCTGTTGTTCGTCTGTGTGTTCGGTTGGTGTTGTTTTTCTCTCTAACAGAACATGACACGTTGATGTGCAAACGACTCTCTCATCATGCTGGACACTTAACGAAGAACGAGACTCTTCTGGAATCTAGTTACGTCGTTCTGCTGCTTTTTACATTATGTCTTGACCGATGATGACGTCTGAAACCCTTTGAGTTTATGCAGAAACTTATTGTGACTTTCCTTTGCCCAAGGAAGGTTACTATTACAGGCTGATCGCGGCTTTACGTAGAGCAATAAACACCTTTTAGAGGACCTTACTAACACGGCTCAGTTTGTTAACCAATCAAACTAACTCTACGTCTCATACAACACTTCCCACCTTTCAGAGGACCTTACTAACCCTGCTCAGTTTGTTAACCAATAAACACCTTTTAGAGGACCTTACTAACACTGCTCAGTGTGTTAACCAATAAACACCTTTTAGAGGACCTTACTAACACGGCTCAGTTTGTTAACCAATAAACACCTTTTAGAGGACCTTACTAACACTGCTCAGTTTTTTAAACAATAAACACCTTTTAGAGGACCTTACTAAACACCTTTTAGAGGACCTTACTAACACTGCTCAGTTTGTTAACCTTTTAG